>NC_091759.1:2016948-2241948 GCF_043380555.1 Nothobranchius furzeri | reverse complement strand
AACCAGACTAGGAAGGCTGGATCATGCTGCTGCCCCACTGCATTATGGGTAGCTGTCTATAGTTCTCAAAATCCTTAGAAACAAGTACTCAGGACAAATAAAAGTTGCAAAGAGGTCCTTCCACTGAGCGCTGATTTGCTCAGATGTTGCACGTAGAGTTTATAGATGGATGTTAATGTTTTCACTGAAACAAATTTAAAAGGAAACCTTTTCATTCCAGTTCTTTCGCTGTAGAAGCCTTTAGAGCCTTTGCACAAACACGACGGTAAATTCATCCACAGCTCTGAGATTATCCCCTAAAAGATGGTTAAGCTCGGAGGGAAACGGCAACAACACCTTTCATAAAGTTCTTAGCTTCAGCTTTATTCTTTACTTTCCGTTAATACTTTAGTCAGCGCGTGTCAATTCCAAGGCCAGAGAGCCACTTTTATCTGGTTTGCAAGATATTTAGTGTGTTGTAAACGGCTTGCAGGTGTACAAGAGAATTAGAAATAATACAACTCCCATAATGCACTAGGACAGGCTGCAGCATCATAAACCCAACAACTCTTCTCAGTAGTAGTTTTGTCAGGAACTCAACATTAGTTTAATGCTGATGAGAAATCTTGAAATAGGAGTGTGTGCACCTATTAAAAGCACAAGCTGATTTATGTCCATTAAAAAAACTAATACTTGTTTTACTCTTAAATCTCTCCTTCCCTGGCATTTAAGGATACAAACTCACCTTTTGCATCCCCTTGTGCTACCATGTGGGTCTCTACTGCCTCTACAAACACTCCAGACATGAAAAGAAAAAGAGAAATCCACTCATCTTCTGCCAGGGTTTGGTCAGGGTTAGATTTATTAGCCTAAACTGAGCCATTTAAAAGGTCCTTGTTTGTGATGTTTCAAATGGGAAAAGATGCATAGAATCCCGACTCACCTCTCCAGGCTGGGGGAGCAGTGGCTCTTATAAGAGACCCCCCCCCCCAGGAGCTTCTCATCATATAGCAACCAGTAGAAGGGTGGGTGGACAGGTCCAGCTTCTTGTTAAAGGTGTGGAATTGTGAAAGAACATTTTTAATTATTATTTCTGATTATCTTCGATCACTCTGAGTGTTTCCATGCAGGCTGAACATGGAAACAGTCTTCTACATCTTCCTCCTGCATTAGCTTCTGATAGAAAATGGATGGTGAAATGCTAGGATTTGAAAATCCTCACATTGTGATGTCACACTGTGAAATTGCATATATGGACTCGGCCATCTTGGCTCATGCCAAGGTTTTAAAAAAATTCTGGGAGGAGACAGAGCAGAGAGTGTCTTGATGATAATGACTTTGCAACATGGCTGAATGTGTTTTGTTAGCCAGTCAGAAGTGAGGTGGGTGCATATCATTAATATTAAGTCATTCACTGCCATTAACGACTAAAGTCGTCATTTGCATTTTTTTTTACTGTGTGGGTATCAGAACGAGCCCCCGCACCGTGAGAACAAACATCTCAGCTCTGAAGCCGATCTTCATCCGCATTCGTCACACATCACCTGATCAGGAAGCAGAAAATCCATGTGTTAGGAGATCGTTTAGGGCTGCTGCTTTAAAAAAAGTGAGGCGCGAACCGGAAAAGCTTCTGCCGATCGCAATTCAACAACGGATTATGAAAGAGCAGATAAAGCTCAAAACGCGCCGATTCTTCCTGATGTCAGAGGTGAGTCTCCTCTTTGTTTAGGCGTTGACATCATTCTAGCGCGCAACATTCTGTGACTCTTAAAAAACAGTAAAATGGTGAGAAACGCTGGCAGCGAAGGCCTTTAGCGATCAGGAAACGGCTGGCAGCGAATGAGTTGACGAGTAATCCTGCTGTTTTCAGCCTACCTCTGCATCTCAGAACAGGAGCATCATCAGCTTTTTTAATGACTTCACTGATTTACACTAGAGAACTTTTCAAATGTATTGAATAAACGAGCAAACCACACCTTCAAAGTGGCAGAGCCTTGAAACGTCTCATTCTGGAAGGTACCGAAAATGTCAGGATTAAACTACTGAAATCACTTCATGAGAGGGATTTTATGCAAAGAACCAACTTATTTTTTATAGACCAAACGACTATTGAAACTCTCATTTAATTTAAGTTGGCAGTAACAGATATTCTATGCTGATGTTTTCACTTTCAGAATCACTTCTTTTAATTCATTCAGAAATTTGACAATCATTGAAAATCGAACAGAAACATAAATACCGGCAGGTTGAAATTATTCAGAAGTGTAAATCAGCATCGAGAGTGGAAACACAGATTCATGACACAAGTCTAAAGTTTATGTTAGATCTGAGCTACATCGTCTCCTCATGTGGATTATTCTAGAAGTTGTCTAACTCGCCTCTCTGTGGCACAGCTTTCTGCTCACGTTTTAATTATTCTGCAACACTATAAGGTCTGAGTGATTACATAAAACCCCAGATATTTATGCCTGTGTGACTGACTTTATAGAGTGGCATGAATAACCTTGATCGTTGTTTACTTTAGCTAATTTGCTTTTTGAACCCGGTGGGAAAACCCCATAGAGTAAATAACCATAAAAAATAAAAGTCTCTTCCTGTGTGATATACGACCAAAGCCACACTTAAGCAAGTGTTAATCAGCGCTGCATGTTTACGGTGCCCTGCAAAGTTCACCCTCCTGCATGCCTTCAAGAAGGAATGCAACGCTTATTCTTCAACACAAATCCGCATTTGTGGAGTAAAATCTTAATGCTTTCCTTTTCGCTGTGACATTTTCTGACTTTAAAAGCACCGTGCGCGGAAATAAGCCACGGCATCTCCAGCTGGGGCAGAATAATGGAGATAAAATTGCTGAGGAGCCAGAATGTTGAACCAGGCGGTTCTTGGAAGTGAAAGGCTGGCTTTTACAGTAGATTACACCACAGCTATTAACAGGCATGGCGGTGTGTGGGGTGGCTTTGGAAGCAGTTAAACTGCCTATTAGACTATGAAGGACAGTGGCCTAAAAGTACCATCAGGGGAATCCTAATGCTCCTTAAAATAGTCCCCGGACAACCTCGGAGGGTTTTAATATCACTGTTGTTTCATTTATGAGGAAGCCCTCCGAGAGTGTGGAATTTAATATTAGCATTTAGCTCGTTAATACTCACCTCACATGAACCAATTACTGTTATTCCACATTTCTAATACGTATTCACTAGAACTCACTTTGTTTGGATCTTAGTAAATGAAATAAGTGTTTAAGGATAGCTGTGATTGTGTTTGTAGTAAAAGTTTTTATTTTTCAAAAACTAAATAAAACAGATTCAAATTCCAATAATCTGGTCCTGCAGCTCCATGTTAGCTAAACCCCGTCTTTCCGTTATATCAGTGCAGCTTGTCCCTTCTCCACAGTGATAAACTGCGGTGATCCCGGCGTTCCCGCCAACGGCCTTCGCTATGGAGAGGACTTCACGATTGGTCAGAATATTTCCTTCCAGTGCCAGCCGGGATACAGGATGGAGGAGGACGGGTCACCTGTCAGGATGTGCACCCAAAATGGGACATGGAGTGGAACCATGCTGACATGTACAGGTACTATAGACATCCGTTTCTGTGGAAACGTTATTATAGAAATGACACAATCTAGACAAGCAAAAAGGATTTAAAGGCATCGAGATCCAAAAGGTGCACAAAACATTCAACTCAGACCAGGATGATCGATCGTTGTTGGCATCTTTTTATGCAGGAGCGCAGAAAGACGATTCAGAATTTACAGGGCATTGGTTTTAAATGACGTCGGGGCTGAAAGCTGTCTCCCACCCTCTTCCTCTTTTCCAGCGGTGACCTGCGCAGCGCCCCCTGCCATCAGCAGCGGGGTGCTGCAGGGCAGTGACTTTGAATGGGGCAGCAGCGTGAGCTACAGCTGCTCACCTGGATACGAGCTCTCGTTCCCGGCCGTCCTGACCTGCGTGGCCAATGGCACCTGGAGCGGCATGCTTCCTCAGTGCTTACGTGAGCCACACACACAAGCTTGCACGTGCACTATCCGTCACAGCGGGAGGGGAAATACTTTGTGCCCTCGAGTGTTCCAGAATAGCGAGCACATGTCAGCGTTTTTTCTCTTTGTAACTTTGCGTGTTTCTGGGTTTGCAGCCAAGTTTTGTGGTGACCCGGGGACTCCAGTTGGTGGTTTCAGAGAGGGGCGGAGTTTCATCTACCAATCAGAAGTGTCCTTCACCTGTTCTCCACCTTTAATACTGGTCGGCACGGCAACCAGGCTGTGTGAAAGTGATGGTACCTGGAGCGGAACGCAGCCACGCTGCATCGGTAACTTCAGGCATTTTTGCACATTTTGGTGTTTATTTTTTACAAGAAAATCCTAAAAGCTGGTCACCCCTCCATAGTTCTGCACCACACATTAAATTAGATTTTTAAAAAGTAATAGCAGGCCGTAAGGTAGAGTTACATTAGGAACATTATAACTAAACACCTATTAATAATAATTATTTCATAATTTAGTTCTTAAAGAGCAAGTCACCCCCAAATAAACTTTTTTTTTTTGCTGATAAACTAAATAAACGAGTGTCTAATCGTGCTGCAGACGCGTGTCGTCAATAATTTGGCACTTCAGTGCATCTTAGTTAAAATTTAAATATTCTGCCTAAAACTGTCAGTGTTGTGCCGTTGTCAGGTAAAAACTCTGCACTGTATTTGAATTTAAATCTGCCACCGCTATTGGCTAAGAGGTATGCTACGATGTAAACTGGTACATTATGATGTCGCAGTGCTGTCGTGAGCCTGTGTGTGTGTGTGTATTTGTTAGCAGCTCCGCCCTCTCGGTCTGCCAGGCAACAGCATTTATTGCATTTTTCAAACATGAAGTGGGAGTGGAGTTAGACTCTGATAGGGGGTGACTTGCTCTTTAATCCACTGCTTTGTGAACTTTACTCATGTTTTCTACATCCCTGTTATTTTTAATAACAGAACACTGTCTGATATTAATATTATTTTATTTTTATGTAAAAGTCCTCATTAAAACTGACTAGTTTTCGTGGATATCTGAAACCTGACATGAAACCTTTTAAAGTTAGATTCCGTTGGTTATCTGTGAAATAAATGTGTTAGACTTAAAAAATCAACTTTTTCTAGACATTGAATTAATGACATTTTTAATCTGTATAATTATGTATTTGAAATTTTATTTTTACGAAAAATAAAACACCAGCAACTTTTTGATCTGTAAAAGTTTAACAGAAGAGGTGACCTCCTGTTGACTCAAGCCAAAGCAGTAGCCACTCGATCAAGTCGACTCCTCACTAGTCACGTGATCAGAGAAGCGTCATTTGATTGGCTAAAACCCATTCAATGCAATGAAGCCAACTCATTTATTTAATTTCTTGAATTTTTGCAGATGACATTTTTTGTTCATTTATTTTGAAGTTAAAATATTCAATGTCTAAAAAAAGTCAGATTCTACTGAAACTGTATTTTTTCCATGAAAATGGAGCATCTGAAATTCAGACCAAGATAAATTTCAAGGGTTAATTGCAAAAACAAGTAGAGCATAATTACAACACTAAACTTAAAGAAATGTCAGTGTTTTTGCAGTTTTGACTAATGCAAAAGTGTCATAAATACCAATTAACTGTTATTCTAACAAAATATTTTTTGCAGTTATGTCAAATTAGTTTGTTGGGACATTGTAAAATCCATTTTTGTTTATTTTCCTGTTTCCTATTTTCATAATCAAATATGAAATTCTAGAAACTAAAATAAACCAAAAGGGAAAAAACAGCTCTGATAAAAGAATAATAAAGGTTTAATAATGCCTTCAATTGTATGTATATAGAACTGTCTGGCCAGGTTGAGTAAATGGGGTGGCATTTGCCCCCCCCCCCCCAGACCCCCTTTAGTGACACCCCTGTTTAAGTACATTTAACACAAAAACTTGCTTCCAATCAACAAAAGCTGACCAAGACATGTTCAGCATGACAGAACATTTCCATTTGAACTCATGCATCTGGCTTTGAATCATCAGCAGATATTAAGACGAGTAGGCAGGAACATTTGGGTATTAGGACAACTTGATAGCACCTTTTTCAACATATTTATAGACTATTTGATCTAAATAAGTCTCCAGCTGCTTCACAATATAGTAAAGGTGTTTGAAACCAACTAGGCATTGATTTAAAACTTAAGCGATGGCTTTCTAACAGTTCCTGACTTAATCATCTTCAATCATTTATTTCCCCCCCCCCACCAATGAGCTGGAGCACAGCAGAGACTCCCCCGGCAGGGGTGTCCTCCCCACTTCAAAGTCTGGGATCAAATTAAAAGGCGGAGCTGCTCGGGCCACTGGAGCAGCCAAAGTTCTGAGTGAGATTTCCTCTGGAGGTCATCCTCGTAAAATAAATATCTTCTTTTAAATAACATATCAAAGCATAAGATTTCAGACTGGTGTTTAATGTCGTCCCTTCGCTGTACATGTTTCCTTATAATTAATGACATGAGACTGTGGTGTAACCAGAACCGCCTCCACGGAGCGTCGCTGTTCCCATGACCCCTCCTGATGTATAGAACGTTAGTTTACTCCATAAAAGGATGTTTAAAGCTCTTAAATCAAGCTGATGATGGGTGTAAGCACCCTTTACTTTACAATTAGCTTTCATTCTTTCACTTCCACTTTTTTTAAAGGAACATCTTGGAGAAACGGCCTCTGCACTTCTGTGGAGTCCAGTTTGATCATGCTGAGATCAGGATTTGATAGGTGGACATCACTTCCTGTTGGTCATATCAGTTCTACAGCTCCTTATTCTTCATTACAACAGAGATCATTCTTAAAGACCAATCAGATTTTTGGGTAGAAAAATATCTACTTGAACATTTCAGCATCAAGGACACCTGTAATCAGGACTTAATTCCAACTTAATCTGGAAATGCTGCAGAACCTCCTCCGTGCTTTACCATTAGACCACCGCTCTCCAGTCTGGTGATAACAGTTTTGTGATTGTTGTTCTAAGTCAAAGTTTATCCTTTTTTAGCCAGACTTGTCCAAACAGTACATGGATACCTGGTCTAACACGCCTCTGAGCTCGGAGCTGATACAGTTTCAGTTTCAAAAGGAAGTAAGCCTGACGTGTCTTTCATCTCTGTCTCCTTGGCCTACCTTTTCGTCCACTGTCCTCAGCATTGCCAGTTTCTTTCAGCTACTTTCTAAGAGCAAGAACAGAATATGTTGAAACATCCATCTGCTTTGAACTCTCTCCCTGGGAGAGACTAGCTGATGAGGTAGAACTAGCTATGTCTTGTTGCTTAGCTCTGTCTCATCGTTGTGTTTGACCTTTGAGGAATGTCTTCTACAATGCCCCCTTGATAGCAGAGTTCAGTTTGAAAGGGGACAAATGATGACTTCTTGAGTCATAATTTCAACACATTTATGAAGTTCTTTGCTATAAATTCCTCTTGATTTCAGCAGTTTTATTTTTGACAGTTTCAGTGCCTTCCAAAATGAGCCGTTTCAGGGCTCTGTCACTTTAAGGAAAACAAGCAGCTACTGGCCACGTCTTCCTACCCCCTCATTGGCTGCTATAAGCTGAGAAGCTCCAATATCCGTGAGGGGCTCAGAGTAGAGCAACAGGTGAAGGGGTTTTTGTGACATCACAAACAGGGACTTTTTTAAACGGCTCGTTTTAGGCACATAATTCCTCAAACCGAACACTAAAAGAAAACAGGTGGGAGTTTTTTTACATGTCGGAAGTGATTTTAGAGGTAGAAGAGGCCCCAGGAGTGAGTTTAACATAATAAATCCTTTTTAAGCCATAATTCTTTTGGATCTATAGGCTGGACTTTTATACATCTTGTCATAATTCTAAAAGAATAAATTTGTGCATTTTGTCGCTGTACCAGATGATCACGGTGTGGCTGTTGAACGTATGGTTCTGTGGATAAATAATTACTACAGGCCCATTATAGAAGTTCTGGTTAATAAAGAAGCATGTTTAAGAACAAGCTCTGAGGGTTTCTTTAGCTTCAAATTACAGCTTTTTCACAGTTAGAATCGATATTTTAGACATTTAACTTTCCAAAACCTTATAAAGGTTTTGATTTCAGCTAATTGGCTTTGCTTCCTTCCAGCTCTCTGTCCACCAGAAGAACTCTAGTGGACCATTTCATAAAGGTCATTTGTGAGCTTGCTGATTAAATATTATGGTGGCATGATGTTTCACCAATGATTGTCACTCACAAATTGCTGTTCTGTAGGCCCTCGAGTGAGCCGTGTGACATGTGATCTAATGGATGAAATGAGCCAAACGTAACGGGAGAGGAAATTGCAAAAAGTGGTTCATATGTTGATTTGGTTGAATACATTTTAAAGTGGTCTGCACCTCAACTGTCTGGCTCACTGGGAAACTGAAATGACTGGTCACCTACAACCCAGATGAAGAAGGGAGATGTTTATCAAGGTTATGTAGCCAACAGGACCTCTGCATTGTCCAAAGATCGTAGAGAAAAATCCATTATTCAAATGTATGTCTCTTGTAATTCATATGGCTGGAAAGCAGGGGTGGATACAGGACTGAACCAGAGCTGGGGGCTTAGCCCAGATTAGCATGTGCAAAAAAATAGGTGTTTTTTTATTTTATTACAACTTTTAAAAGTTTAAAGCACTAGTTTCTAAGTGGGCAGCCTCGGCGCTTGCCACATGGGTGCCCTAAGCATACTCTCATTTTGCTGGCCGATCTGCTCAGTGACAGATGGTGTTCGTGTTTGAGAAGGAGATGTTTTTTACTTGTTTTCGTGTAAAAGTGCAATTAAGCACATCCTAATATTCTCTGAGTAGAACCAAAAGTAAACTTATCTCCTCGTTGCGCGTTCATCCTTTTCATCAAAAAGCTGAAATGTCTCCTCAGCCTTCATTAGTTTCTACAGGAGCGGTTCAGCACTAAATCAAACAAATCAGCTGTGTTCACGATCTAAAACAGGTGTGGGGAACCCTGGTCCTTGAGGGCCGGTATCCTTCCTATCCTTGCTCCAACACTTCTGATTAAGTGGTTGAATCACCTGTGCAGCAGCTCATCAGGCTCTGCAGAAGCCTGTTAATCACTTGCTGATTGAAATCCGGTGAGCTGAAGCAGGGTTCAAACAAAATTATGCTGGACAGTTGCCAATCGATGGACCAGGGTTCCCCACCCCGATGTAAGACAAGCACTCTAACGTTGCAGGTGCAATATTCTGGCCACAGGGGGGCGGTAGGGGTCTGAGTGACATTTCATTAACCCTGTAAAGGGCATTTTAGCACATACTGGCTCAAGAAAATGATTTCAAAGCATGAAACAGTTGCCTTGTATGGTTTTAAGTAGGGCTGCACGATATTAGGATAACCTGCGATATTCGGAACTGGCAAAAAACTACATGGAAAATATGTGAAAACGTTTGTTTTTAACCCCAAATTAAACAAGTTTACCTAGATCTTAAAAACAGCTCAGATGATGACACTGCAACTATGATTCTGATAACAAGCTAACAAATTGAACTAGCTCCTCTTAAGATAACTGGCTAGCAGAGCTTCTGACTGACAGTTTATGTGCAGCAGCAAATCAACTATCCTGATTAACAAGGTTATAAAAGCTCATAAATGAAAAATCACTTTGATGTGTGGGGGAACTTTTCCAGGCCCTCTTTAACAGGGTGGGACTGGGAGGAGAGTGCTGTAGCCTTTTAGCTGGAAGCTAACCGGAGCCTGGGGCTAACGTCACCACCCGGTGGAACACTAGCGACATGGAGGTAGGTGGGTTGGTTCACCGGCACGTGTCGGAGTCAGCCCGGTTATTATCAGCTGCTTAACGACACCGAGCGTATTCACATTCACGTTTGAAAGCAGCGCTGATTCCAGAAACCTCAGCACAAAGTGCGTTTGTAAATCTGAGCCAGCACGACGAACAAGGGAAGCGAGCGGCAGCGGAAAGCGGGGGCGGAGCGGAGCGGAGATAGTGGAATTTTGGGGTAAGGGTCTACGTAGGGGGCGGGCATATTATGTGAACGGACCCATCTGATTGGCCGCATATCAGGGGAGCTACATTTGATTGGTCAAATAATACTTCCGCGTAAAAAACAGAGCTGGTTTACAAAAAGTTGATGTATGACACGGATGGAAATGTTTGAACCAAACATTTATCGCTGTTTTTGACGTGCTTTGCGATGGGCCTATCGCACGTCCTGTTATCGCGATGACGATAATGTTTCGATATATTGTGTAGCTCTAGTTTTAAGTTTCAGTTTATGTCCAGAGTTTGAAAAAGTTGAAAAATACATTTTAGAGAAAGGGAGAAAAGTCTTTCTATTGGCTCTTTCAAGTGTTAAATGGAGTCCTTTTAAGGTTCTTCTGGATGTAAAACGTCACATATTAGTTGTATTAAATGCATTTTAAAATGTATAGTTCATAAAAAATTTGATAGAATCCAAGGATTGAAATCTTTGCCTCTGGGGAGAGGCTAAAGTACGTTCAGTTTTAAAATTTGGATCTAAAGGTCAAGATTGTTAACAGGCAGTAAAGTCGTTTCTGGGTCAGCCCACCACCACGTGAACACAAATCGGTTTTGGCATCAGCTGCAAAGATGGGTTTGAATGAAATCTTGTTTTGTGACAAATTCAGGCGTTTGGCTCCGCTGGCAGCACGTGATAAGTCACACTGTGCATCCAGCACTTTACCACCGCCATAAAGTCTAATGTTCCCTGTGAAATAGATGATCTAAAATTAGAGGGCTGCCTGTGAAGTGTTGCTTCATTCATGTAGAGCCTTCATCTAGAACAGCTGAAAAAGAAGTAGTTACAGTTTGCTGCCAGCGAGAGGAAATCTGTGTTGTGTTTCCTAATTGGCTTCTTCTTTTTTTTAGTCTGAAACTGTTAGTTACACACAAACAAAGTGATTTTTAACTTTGTGTGTGTAGGAGTGACTGATTAGTGGTGGTGTGTGTGATGTGTGCTACTGTGGGACAGAACCAGAAGGAGTTTTGAGCTAAGGCAGCTTGCTCTTTAAATAAGACAGACGAGGCAAGAGGGGAGGCAGACGAGGAGATAGAAACGGAGAAAGGAAGGAGCCGTTCCGATGGAGCCGATGGAAAGGTACAGGAAGAGAAGGGGTGGAGAGGTGGAGAGTGAATCTGTCATTTTGGAGGCTGTATTGAATCTGCTCTGCGTCAGGATGTGCTCTACATGCTGATGACACCCCCCCCCCCCCCCCCCCCCACACACACACACACACACACACACGGGACGCCCAGCTTCGTTTTCCAGTGAAGTACTACTGCCCCCTGCTGTCCCTGTAGTGTGCATAGTCCCACTGTTACCATGACGACATGGGAGAGAGAAATAGACTTGTAAAGAGCTGCTGTACATTTATCTCTCTCTGAGATGTGGTGTGTCTTTACTTACTCTGTTGGGATTCCCGTTTCTCTCCAGAGCCGACCAAAACCAGCTGCGATAACCCCGGAACGCCACGCTACGGCTCCTTAAACCGGACCTACGGATTCAAGGTAAAACGTGTCTCAAATGTCAAAGTAGTTAAAGTTTGCTGATGCTGTGGTGGCTCGTTTACTGGGAGACAAATGCAAAGTGGAAACTTGAAAAATGAGCAAAAACACTAAAAAAAGAGCTGAAATCCTAAAGAAAATCTTCCTTCAGCTTCAAAAACCTGTAGGTGACGCCACGGAGGGTTTGTCCTGTATTTTAGTCTGCACCGCCATGATTTCTGTGAAAAATTCCAGTGTGTTGTGAAGCACCGTCATAGGCATCCCAGGCCTATAGGTGGCAGTAGTTCACCAAACTGTTGACCACTGAAAAACATTCTTTGGACATGGAATAACTAAGTGGCGGGCAACACCGGTCCTTAACTTCATGTAAACCCGGGTCTTGTCTTGTTTTTGTGGCACTGATGATTTACGCCCACTGGTAAAAACTGACAATGGAGAATAAAAACGCTCACTTTTGAATAAACAGCCACTTTGATGCCTAGTCGCTGCTGCGCTATCATGTACTCAACATTTCTGTGGCGAGGTCATCTGTACATATTTCAGAGTAATCGTTTGCTGGAGTAAGTGTCACTGTCACAGCCTTCCACTGCCATGAAGGGTACTTACACTCTTTCCACAGCTTGAGGGAAGAAAAAGTCTCCTTGCAGCTCTCTTCATCTTTGTGCTTTTCTCTCTCACACACTCTCCACCCAGGTGGGGAGCGTGGTGTCATTTCAGTGCCATCCAGGTCATTTGCTTCAGGGATCTTCTTCTAGAACCTGCCAGCCTGATCTGACGTGGAGTGGAATACAACCGGAGTGCATACGTAAGAAAGACACATCTCTTCAACTTGTTACCTCTTCACCCGACTCCACCCATCCGACAAGACTCGTTAAAGAGAACAATGTAACTCTCCATCCTCCAGCCCACGCCTGCAAGCAGCCAGAGAGCCCACTCCATGTGGACGTGGTGGGAATGGATCTGCCAGGGTTCGGCTACACCTTGGTGTACAGCTGTCAGCACGGGTACTTCCTGGCCGGGGGATCTGAGCACAGAGTCTGCAAGAGTGATGGCACTTGGACTGGAAAGATGCCAGCGTGCAGAGGTATGTGAGTCACGTCACTGAATGAAGTGCATTTGTTTGATGGCCAAAGCAGTTCCACTAAACAGAAGCGTCTCGCTCAGGGACGACCATCTGGAGCAGAGGGAGCTTCACTGCTAGAGTGGACGAATGGAAAAGCTGGGGTTTTGTCTTTTCGGGAGGTTAGCTTCCAGCGAAAAGCAACAACCAGGATCTGAACAACTTCCTTAAGTCTGGTTCACACGGCAGGATAATCGTGCCCATTTTTGAGCAGCGCCTCCTGGTGCTGTCCATCTTCATAAGAAGACAACTGTTCCCTCTGAGCTAGTAATCAGCATTCTGTTTACATTTACACTGGCTAAGAAAATCTTTTTATCAATAAAATAGCATTTATATTCAACTGTTTTTAATAATGCCACAATGGGATATTCCACCCCTAAGAGAAATTTAGCCTATTTCCATGTTTTCCAGAGTTAGATAAGTGAGAAAAACAGTATTTTTAACAGTAATTCTCCTGGTCTGGCAGCACTCCGTCTGCTTTAGCTTAGCACAGACAATGAAAGTGAATAGCAGCAACTATCATTTTGAGTGCAAACGTGATTAAAATGACTCAAATGATACCAAGTCTTCCCGATGAGCTCAATAATCAAGTCGGCTGCAAATGAAAAGTAAGAAGTAACATAAAGGATTTCCAGGAGCCGATTTAAACTTGGGACTACATTACGACAAATCATCGCTGTAAACCGCCGCGGTCGAAAAAGCCACCAGCAACTGAAGAAAACGGCAGTCCCATCCATATTTAGTGAAAAATCAAAAGAAGTGCATCAGTACTATCTGTAAGTGGTCTTTAATTTCATCTAGTTCATTGAGAGTTGCTGGGCTAGGGTGAGGGTTAGGGTCTGAGAGTTGGACCGGTCCTTACCGCCATCTTTAACTACCAATATTTCATTCATTTGTCATTAATATATTGCGCAACTACACAGTGGTGTAACTGAGGAAACGGTTTAAAACTGCTGACCCAAATCGATAGATCACTAGCCTGGCCATGACCAACACACAGATCTCAGTCGTTGGGTGACTCTACGGTTGTCTCCACATGCTATCGGACAACAAACAGTGTGACGCTCTCATTACGCCAGTCAACGGGGCGGTCTGCCATACATCGTTGTAGAAGATGCAAATAAAGGACTTCAATACCTTTATCTGCTCTTGACTCAAAGAAAAGCTCAAGTCTAATTGACGCCAAAGCCGTTTCAAACAAGCCACCACCAGTTTTTGGTAAGGCACAAGACTGCTCGGGCCTGCTGAGGCTTCTGTGAAACGAATCATGAATGAATACACAGCACTAGCCCCGCCCCTTCTCACAATCCTAAAGAGACGCTCGATTACCATAAAGGCTTTAAAAATGATCTCATCAAATATTTCTGCTGTGTGTTATTAGCGCTCTGAGCACGAATCTGGGCTTTTCGGTGCGTTTAATTTTTAGGGATAAACTGCTAAATGTGATATTGAGCCATCCAGAAAGCAAAGTTCACAGCACGCGCCTCCTTATGCGCCATGCTTGTTTACTTCAAAGTTATGTCTTCTCTCGGAAGATTTCCTTCCTCCACACCTTTTCCATGATTGCACATTAATGCAAACACTGCTGGCGGATTTTTCTTCTGGTCAGCGGACTGGGAAAGGAAACTAGGAATAAAAATGTTGTAAACTGACAATTAGTCCTTGTTCCAATTGATGTCCAGCTCAAACAAAAGTTGTAGACTATCTAATTTTAAGTGTCTGCAGCCTAAACAGTAACTTCCAGATAACAAAGTCTTATATCTGCTGCTTCACTGGCATTATTCATGGGTCTTTTTTTTTCTACGCTCTTGCCTTTTATGCTGGTTTGAAAATAAAACATTCCTGAAAGGGCAGATATAAAAGTGGAGTTTCCCCGGGATGTTCATGCGGTGTCAACTCTGAAAATGATTGAGCTTGTGTGAAGTTTGCTGCATTGACAGGAAATGCTAACAGATGAAGATTCCTTTGTGTGAAGGAAAATGGAAAAGGGGGGAAAAAAAATCAGCCCACCCTGGAGAAGTCTTAAACCGGGTCACTCTGATCCTACTGGAGTTTCTGGGACATGAGCCTTTTCTCTTTGCTCATAGGAAACAATGGCTGTGTCTTAAAACTGCTTTAACCTATTGTGTTTCTCTCTTTCTGCAGCTGGAGAAAAGAAGAAACCAGTGAAACCAGTAACAGGAACGCCCAGCCCAAAACTCCATGGTCAGAGCCCTTTATTATTTAAAAAAGTGTCCATTTATTCTGTTTCAGCTTGGTTTAATTTATTGCTCCACAAAACGCCCGTTTCCACTATCAGAACTTCCAGGTACCAACAGAGTACCTGCCTTGGGGAATGTACTCTGAAATGTCCCGGTAGGGTTGCTGAGCAGGACTTGTGCTCCCTGTAAGACTGAGCCGCCATCTTGGATGGGTCTCCCTTCGCCCCCAGTGCATTTATTTCCCTGAAAAACACATTTTATTATGATTTTTTAAACAAAATCCCAAAAACTAGGCTGCACAAAATACAGGCATAGTTGCCCACTGTGCATGGTTTGGAGAGTGAAGAACCCACCCAATATCGCTGTTACACTTTCCAGCATCCAATGGTGTGTCTACGTATTCATGTCCTTGTTTGTAAAAACAGAGTCGCTGGTGAAGCACAATGGGAAGAAAAGCGATGGAAACACCCCCCCCAGGTGCCTTAATTTGGCGATTCTTCTGGTTGTTAATGGCTGCTTTTTTAATCACACAGCCACTCTCTTTATTAACTGACTTGCAATGCCCGTGGATGTGTTTTAGTGCTAATCAGTCACTATATGCTGACATTTTAGCACAGTCCTGAAAGGGCCAATTTGTATGGAACCACAACAGCTGTGAGAACCCAGATTTGGAAAGTTCCCTAATGCTCTTTGTGATACTTCTAAACCTTTTTGTGTTTTTGATGCACACAGAAAAACAAATGATCCACTGTGGTATTCTCTCTTGCTCTGCTACAGTTTTGCTCACTTCTGTTTTACAGCTGAGCCTCTTTATTCTGCTGCTTTAGCCTCTCGTTGAACCCGAACATCCTCAAGTCTGCCAAATAGAGCCTCTGGTTTTCCTGCTGTGAAGACATTACATTTACACAGACACTTTTTATCATTTACATTTTTATTGTAGTAAGTTCTGTGCATTCTTATATTCATTTGTAGTGGTGCCGCCTGCTCTTAAGAGATTCACCGATTTGCACTTGTAGCTGCGGGATGGCACCACCACTAAGACATATGGGAAAAGATGCGTCAACGTAGCACATGTGCCAAAAACTTGGCTAAACCCTGGCAGATTTCCCCAAAAAACTAGGAAGTCTAAAAATCAAGACAGAAATAAACAATCCTCCATAATCATCAACATGCTTTGATGAAACTATACTTACATTATGAATCAGTGCCAGAAAGACAGTCAGCTGCTAAGGCGTTCACCAGGGCTGTGTACTGTCCCCTTTGAGGTTGGTAATAGTCTAACCTTTAATCACTTCATGAAACAATGTTACCCCATATTTAAATATTGTATAATGTCGAGGCAGCAATCTGATTTTTATCTCTAAGAGACCCAATAAATCAGAAATTTCCTGACACGCCTGCCCTCTTTTTGTGAAGGCAGCGGTCTCATCTCTGCATTTTCCTGACATGCTAGATGTTGTTTTAATAAATACAGTAGGTCTTTGACAATCAAATGCTGTTTATACTTTACATAGATATAAGCAGGATTTTGTTTAAATATGGGTATAAATGTCCTAGAGGCAGAAAATCCCGAAATGGGCTCATTCTGACCTCAACGACCAAAACTCATTGAAAAATCTTAATCTTTCCCTTGTTTGTTTCCACAGTTCCGGACGATGTTTTTGCGCCAAACTACATATGGAAGGGTTCCTACAATTACCGTGGCAGGAAGCAACCTATGACACTGAGCATCACCAGCTTCAACTCCACAACAGGGAGAGTCAACGTTAGCCTTAGCAATGGCAATCTGGAGCTGCTCCTGTCAGGCATGTTGTGTTACGACTCCACATCAAGCGCTCTACTTATTACTATCTGCAGAAGGGAAAATAGGTTATGTGATGATAATGATATGTTTATGGTACCGTGCTATACTACTGCTGTATTAATCCATAAATATACACACACATTAGGTGTAATGTCGAGCTCCTTCTATCAACACTATTACTGGCACTTCCTGCTTTGTAATGGCGGATTATTGGTCCCTTAAACTCGATGAGCTGCAAGTTTCACACACATATATCTGCACACACATGCATGCATAACTCCACATGGGTCCTTTAACAGCCTCAGTTAGGGTTAGGACTAATAAAACAAATCCTGGTTCCTGAAGTATCAGAGAGCCTCAAAACCATAATGAAAAAGTCCGCTGGCTTAAAAGAACAGCTTTAGATCAATGCCAGCTAAAGCTGCACTTCCACAGCCATTGAAAGGCCAGCGGCCTTTTACAGCAGCACTTCTGCCTTTAATATCCGAGTCGTGCGTCTGCAGCTTGAATGTAAGGCTGGAATCAGAACACGCAGAGACATTTGCTGTCTAGCTTAGCATAAAAAACCAGTGTTATGGGAAAACAGACGTCTGCTTAAGGTGAAAAGTGTTCCTGCTGACACTTCTAACCCTGTCTGACACGATGAATCACGATGATGCGTAATATTTGAGGGAATTGGATGCACATTTGCGTCAAAATGTTCCATCAAGTGCCTCTTAGTTTCCCCAGTTTAACTTTAATAAAGGTTCAAAGCATTTTGCAGCTGCGCTGACACGTTTATCTGCCTTTTTCAGGAGTCTATAAGACTTCAGAGGCCAGACTGATGCTTCTGATGTATCAGGTGAACTATGTGAACCAGGGGACCCAGATGAAAGATTCAGCCATCTCTCCAGCGAAGATCATGGACGACTCATGGACTATGGATGGATTTGTAAGTTTCATCTGATCATTGCATAAAAAGTTTTCCTGAACGGATAGGTCAGGGTCATTTTTGTATACGGTTCTAAATAATTATCGCTCTTAAGGGAAAACTTACATTTGAGAATAATGAAAAAATCCAGACACAACACTTTATCAGGAGTTAGGGGACATTTTTTTATTTGATCTCAAACTTGGAACCAGAAAAAACAAATATTGGCTGATGTTGGCATTATGGTTAAAATGAGACCAGCTGTAGAGCAAAGATCATCAATACCCATAACGCCGTGCTTTGACCCGGCTCAGGCAAGAAGAAGAGGAACATTTTAGAATCACCAGATGTGGGAAAATTAAGGCTCAACAACAATAGTGAAGTTAAGCTGAGTAACACAATTAGGACCTCCTAGCAATAGCTAACGTCACTAAAAGCCAACCAAACTCCAATAAGGAGTGGTCCACATGATCCTGATGTAGCTTCCACCGTTGCCCTGGGTGTGTTCTCATTGTTCGATGTCAGCCGGGGGTCTTAAGTGCTCAATAAGCGGTGACAGGGCTGGTCACGATATTTGTGTAGGACGGTCAGAAACACACAAAGTGTGTTTCGGGCATACCACATAACAAAGCATTTGCGGTCTCTAAACAACGTACTAACTGTAACAATTAAATTTACATATTATTTAATGAACCATAAAATATGAGATTCCATAAAAACTATGAAATCAATCTTATGGACCTGTGGACAACTTAAACCAGAAGATCAGAACTTTTTATTGCAGGGATTATGTAACACTTCGTATTAACTCAGAGACAAAGGAGAGTCAAGTTTTAAAAGTTTAAAGATTTATTACTAAACAAATTAAAACTAGACTAACTTTAAAAGCTAAACGTATGGTGTAACTAAGGTGAAGTGAGACAGAGAATGGTGTTGTGTGGAATGTTGTTCAGAACCAGCAAATCCGGGGAAACGATTAGTTCTGATGGGAGTGAAGGTGATGTTTTCGCGCTAAGCTTTGGTTAGGAGGTTCATAAACACATTGAGACGCCATTCTGTCGGTCTACGCACCCTTGGCGGAAGTCCCCGTCTAGATCAGGAGGTGTAGAGGTCCAGCTTGGACCTTTCTGGAGCTAAAGCCTGTAGAACAGTCGCGGTCGCCAACCAGTCCAGTCTTTGAGATGCTTCCGGGTCACAACAGTTTTATTGGCATCTAACAAGACCCAAAACGGGGTCGTGATGGTTCAGCTTTTATTCTGAAAGGAACCGTTGCAGCAGTTGTTACAGCAGCAGATTTTATCCAGCTTGTCGTTGTTTTTTTCGGCTGAAGAGGAAAGTTATGGATTGGCCACTCCGACAACTTCTCTAGAAAGCTTTGAACTCGAGTTAAAGATGACGCGGGCATAGTTTTATGGTCGAATGAAAAGAGGACAGATTTACCAAACACCACCAAAACCACGCCTCCGTCAGATCTGGAAGATTCTGATTGGATCAGTAAAAGCAATGTGTGATGTACCTTAACCTTTCGTGTGATCAGTCTCTAGTGGAAACATTTAAAGTTATATTACTTATTATATTCTGTAGGATTATAATATCAAGTAATTAATATTTTCATTTCACAAATTTTATTTTTGACAAAAACTTTGATTAGCTTATTAAAAATAGAGTTCTTTGATTTAGTAAAAAGAAAGAGTCCTTTGTCTTCGTTCTTCTCTTGTGCTGGAAAGAAAAACAGGTTTAGAAGCAGATGCACGAGACCTTGCTGAGGAGAGGGGGGAAATGACTTTTAGGTGGAAAACAGTCATTTCATTCAGTTACATAACACTTGTTAGGAACTGGATTGCAAAATCAGAAGGTTTGTAGACACCTAACTAACACTGCAGTAATGTCCATTGGTGAGGTCACATCTGATTGGTCGAGTCCTCAACGGGCCAGTCTTGATTGGTGGGTTGGTTTGAAGCACACTGGCTGGAGTCCAGGAACTTGTCCTAATGGTGGAGCATAGCACAGAAGGTCACCGGCCGTAACACAATCTATACAATAACTATGGTGATGTAATACTAATGATCAACTGTTTAATGAAAACTTTGAGGCTCTTTTTGTTGCATCGCCTGATGTGGTGATTCAGTCATTTACATGGAAAAGTTCACAAATACAGCACAGCTTCTTCTGGAAATAACCTAAGAATCAACTTTAATCCCAAAACGGTGGTGTTCTGCTTCTGAATGGCCCTGAGATACGCCACCGCAGCCTTGTGTTTGATTATGGAGACGGTGTTTCTTCGTAACTCAACCACTCTGTGCTCTCTCCAGGTTTCAGCAGAGCCTGATGGTTCCAGCTACGTATTCCAGGGTTTCATTCAGGGAAAGGACTACGGACAGTTCGGACTGCAGCGACTCGGTATTTCTTTTATATTTTATTCTGATGAGGCTCAAACTGCACAGACAAAGCTAAACATGATTTTTCAGAGTATAATCTTCTATTTAACATTAAAAGGGTCGTTTTGGTCCATCACAGGTCTGAACACGTCAGAGAGTCAAAACTCACCACCCCCCCAGCTCGGTACCAACAGCAGCTCTGTGGCCATCGCTATCCTGGTGCCTTTCTTCGCTCTGATCTTCACTGGCTTTGGCTTTTATCTCTACAAACAGAGGTATGAGAACAGACTGATAATCCTGCAACGTTACATCTCTTCTGTCTCCTCTTCATTAACATTTTAAGACCGGTTATTGCAGAGGTGCTAAGAGACGGTAGATTGGTGTGTGTAGCCAAACAATCCGTGTTTAGAAGGTGGTAAATTGGATTTTTCAGAGACGAGGTTGAAGCACGGCTGCCTGGTGCTCAGGTAGTTGGCAGCTAACGTCTGTTCTGCCGCTAATATTCCTTACAAAAAGACGGCGTGCTGAAGGAAGCAGGTTTGAGATCTCACCGAGCTTTCTCTGATCCTAGCAACAATAACAGACACATGAAACTACTTCGTGAAATCCAACACCAGTTTTCTTCTTTAAATGGGCTGCATGGTGGCACAGTGGTTAGCACTGTTGCCTCGCAGCACGAAGGTTGCAGGTTCGAAACCCGGCTGCGGCCTTTCTGCGTGGAGTTGCGTGTTCTCCCCATGCATTGGTGGGTTTCTTCCGGGTACTCCGGTTTCCCCCACAGATCACAACATGCCCTATAGTTTATAAATTGTAAGTCGCTTTGGATAAAAGCGTCTGCCAAATAAATAAACATAAATGACAGAAACTGCATTAGAAAAAGAGAGTATGGTGCAAAAGTTCAGTTTCCTAGTGGTGAGTTCAAATTCACCAGTGTGTGTGACGACGACTAACCCCCAAATTCCACTACCTCCGCTCCGCTGCGCTCCGCTCCGACACGGACGCCGGAGCAAAATCGGTCCCGTTCTAGTCAATCAGAGCAATTCCACTACTGCGGCCGTGCTCCGGCAGTGCGGCGCCGTGCGGCGCCCTCTGTTCCGACGTCCGGCAAAAATAGAATCGATCCTATTTTTGCCGGACGCCGGAGCACCTCCGCAGTAAAAGGACAGAAATCACAACGGCCCAACAGGAAAAGGAGCAAGCACATCTTCCGTTTTTCACAATAAATCGCTAAACAAAAGGCGTTTTTTGTTTCATATGCACAGGTTTAACAACTTTTAACAACTATCAATGGCGGCTGAAGTTTAAATGCACAAAAATAAGCCATAAATACAGTTGCCACTATCAAAGTAGTCACACTTTGTTGATCCAAACACTGCTGATCTCTCAACACAATGATGGGCAGATTAAACAGCTCATTTCCGATGCTTCTCCCGCACAACGGGTGTTTGGATCTAACTTCCGCGTTTATTGCTCGGACTGTATCGCAAGATCTCGAAAATCCCGCGCATGCTTGTTTGCCCCCCTCAGGTCTCCGCACCGGAGCGGAGCCGTTGTAGAGCGCGTACCAGTAAAAATTGAGTTCGGAAGCGAGCGGCTGCGGAAGGCGGGGGCGGACCGGAGCGGAGCGGAGGTAGTGGAATTTGGGGGTAATGAGACTGTAACTATATTTATGTCAGTAAATCAACTTAAAAGGTGAAACTAACATGTGGGTTAGACTCATTACATTCAAAGCTGTAATATTTCAACCTTTATTTGTTATAAATATGAGGATTATGGCTTACAGCTTGTGAAAAGGTTCAATATTCTAGACTCTGTGTCATGCACTGGTCAGCTATAACACCTGAAAAGGGTTCCTGAGCCTTTAGATAAATTGACTTTTGCACCATTTTCTCATTTTTCAGCCAACTAAATCACTTCCAGGTCATAATAACGTTAATGTTCACTACGGCCTTTATCACACGATTGCTGCAGCACCTGCAGAGGGTAACCGTCAAAATAGTCGTTTATGTGTGGGGGGGAAGAGACACGGACCGTGTAGATGCAGCGCCGCGCCTATGTAGAGGAAACACTGGATTGTCCTCAATGTCCCCCACTGCTCTCGGGACGTGGTCAAAGCTCTGCCGGAGGTGGGAGTTGAAGACCGTCTTGACAGGTTCTTCTGCCAGGCGTTCCCAGCAGACCCTCACTATGCGTGTGGGTCTGCCAGGTCTACGCGGCATGTTCCCTTGCCATCTGATCCAACTCACCACCAGGTGGTGATCAGTTGACAGCTCCGCCCTTCTCTTCACTCGGGTGTCCAAAACATACGGCCGCAGGTCAGATGATACGACTACAAAATCTTATCATCGACCTGTGACCTAGGCTGCCCTGGTACCAAGTGTACCGGTGGGAATCCTTATGTTCGAACATGGTGTTCGTTATGGCCAAACTGCGGCTTGCACAGAAGTCCAATAACAAAACACCGCTCGAGTGCAGATTAGGTAGGCCGTTCCTCCCAATCACACCCCTCCAGGTCAAGCTGTCATTGCCCACGTGAGCATTGAAGTCCCCCAGCAGGACAATGGAGTCCCCTGATGGAGCACTATCTAGCACTCGTCCCAGGGACTCCAAAAAGGGTGGGTACTCTGAACTGATATTTGGCCCATAAGCACAAACAACAGTCAGGACCCGTTCCCCGACCCGAAGGCGCATGAAAGCTACCCTCTCGTCCCCCGGGGTAAACCCCGACACACAGGCAGAGAGTCTTGGGGCTAGCAAAAAGCCAACCCCAGCCCTCCGCCTCTCACCCGGAGCAACTCCAGCAAAGGAGAGTGTCCAACCCCTCTCCAGGTCTTGGGTTCCAGAGCCAATGCAATGTGTCGAGGTGAGTCCGACTATATCTAGCCGGTACCGCTCAACCTCTGCCACAAGCTCCAGCTCCTTCCCCGCCAGCGAGGTGACGTTCCATGTCCCAAAAACTAGTTTCCTTGTCCGGGGATTGGACCGCCAAGGCTCCCGCCTTGGTCTGCCACCCGATACACACTGCACCGGACCCTTCATGTTCCTCCTGCGGGTGGTGGGTCCACAGTTGGACGAGCCCATGTATCCGGTTTGGGCTGGGCCCGGCCGGGCCCCATGGGCGAAAGCCCGGCCACCAGGCGCTCGCTCACGGGCCCCAACCCCAGGCCTGGCTCCAGGGTGGGACCCCGGTAACCCTCCGACTCTTCGTTTTAACCGCCATGAAAGATTCTTCGAACCGTTCTTTGTCTCACCCTTCACCTAAGACCAATTTGTCATGGAAGACCCTACCAGGGGCACTTAGTGCCCCAGACAACATCGCTCCTAGGATCTTTAGGGCACTTAAACTCCTCCACCACGATAAGGTGACGGTTCAAGGAGGATACTAAAACTGAATTTGATTTTTTTAAACTCAAGTCAACACATTTGGTAGTTCCGTCAGGATGAAAGAAATAGAATATTTAAGTGTATTGATATTTTCTTACAGCTTCAGGCCCTGTCCACACGTAGCCGGGGACCTGCCAAAACGTAGATATCGTTCTACGTTTTGGCCTGTCATCCACACGAAAACGGATCTTTTTAAAAACTCCGGCCAAAGTGAAGATCTGCGTTTTCTCAGTTTTGGGTGTCTGCGTGTGGACAGACAAAACTGGAGTTTTAAGGTCCGCAACGGCACTTTCCACGACAAAAAATGCTGACATCACGTGTGCGACCTGTGTTTACACTAGCCGACAGCATGGATGCCCTCAGAGCTGCGCTCGCTTTATCAGTTGTCCAAGCGGAATTACTGCTCCTTGCGGAAGACCGCAGACGAAGGACGAGGTTAAGAACAGCTATTGCCCGGCGCATGGCTTCTCCACGTCCAAGGTAGGTTTTTCGGCAAAGACACCGACACAGGTTCTGGGTCAGACCAGGAAGGAAGCGATTAACTGCTATCTGCAGCACTTGATGAATGTAGACAGTGGTCCTTGAGGACCAGGGGTCAGCAACCTTTTCCCATCTCATATCCTCAGAGAGCCGCATGTTTGACCAGTTTAATGGAGAAAATCATAAACATCTCTGTAGACATATTGAACTACATGTTTATGTTCTCCATTTCTTGTCTTTTGCAACAGAACCACACCAAAAACGCAGTACACCGGCTGTTCAGTCCACGAAAACAACAACGGCCAGGCAGCCTTTGAGAATCCCATGTACAACACAAACACCAAGGCCGTCGAGGGAAAAGCTGTGAGGTTCGATCCGAATCTAAACACCGTCTGCACCATGGTCTGATCTCCCGGGCTCAGATATCCAGCGGGACCACGGCATGGAAGTGAGAGAGGAAAGAGTTTGGGCCAAAACCCGACCTTCCCTTTGATGACAGTGTTTTTATGCACACATGGATACAGAAATGAGCCAAACATCAAGATTAAATGTGCTAGAAGATGTGAACACAAACCAGAAGTTCAGCTAGCCCCTAAATTTGTCACCAGGTGAAACGCTGCCTTGGTGAGAAAACGGAGACGATATCCATCAGGATAAAAGCCAACGAGTGACTGGTGATGTCATCAAACAACCCCAGTTTTGGTTCAACGTTGTCTCCAGCAGACTATTGCTAAACCAACGGACTCCAACTAGAGAGGACAATCTCCTGTCTCCATGGCAACCTGAGACAGGTATTAGCCACCTCCATTTTTTTTTTTTCCCACTTACACGGACACAAGGAAGGCTGATGCTAGCCGCCGGACATCCCCGGAGACGGAGCAGTAATCCCAACTGAGCTGGGATTAGAGCAAAGCCAAACTACAAGGAGTGAGTGCTAACAGAACAGATGAGGTCGACTCATCTAACGGACAACACTGCCTTTTCCCAACCTCGGAGTAGGAGAGGGAGGGGTGGTGGTAACGAGATGAAGGAAGCTCCTAACTGAACTAGACGGGATTTTACAATCTTAACACGGCCAATCAGAACCTGTCTAACCTGAAATAATCTAGTGTGAGACGAGTCCTACGTACCCAATCAGATCAAGAAGAGGCCGAATGAAAACAGAGGACTCTGAGAAGCTCTGGCACTAAAGCACATTTCAGCGTCTCTATCAGATTAGCAGATTTACAGATGGAGACAGAAACCCGACAGGCAGGGCAGAGGAAAAACAGACCGGGTTTTCACCCCACGACTGTGGACGACGGTCCACTGTGATTCTGCACTCTGGGAGTGCTTACCTTCTGTTTGTTACTGCTGCAGAATCTTCTGATCTGTAAATCTATTGCATATATATTCTGGAGCATTCACCACCTATATTTTTGTGCTATATATTTACCACGAGGGAGGGGCAGAGACAGATTATAACAGTTTTTAGGAGAAAAAAAAGCAAACTGCAACCACGTGCTGTCCACAAGAGTCCCAGATTTTTGGTTCCATCATAACTTCTCGTGTAGCATTAAGTTCCTCTCACTGGTGTCCAGATGCAACAATCATCCTTCAGATCAATGTTCACACACTTTTTATCAAAGCCTGAATTGTTAGAAGTTTTTATCACATCATAGTCTAAGTCGATAGTGTTGTCTGGCCTCGTGTGTGCTTGAACAGGAATCCCATTAAATACAATTTCAATTTAAAGGCATACTTTGCAACTTTTTACCATAAAACAACTAAGTTAACAGGTGTTTCTAAATGTTTGTCATTGTTTTAGTGGGAAACCATGGCTACTAGCTGACACGTACTTCATCGCTATGGTGACATCATGCCTCTTAATCACGTTTACACCGGTTGTTGCTGCTCTTATTTGTTTTTATTTAATTGAGAATCTGACTCAGTGCCTACCAAAAACCACAGGACCCTCCCTGCCATCAACAACACCGTATGCTCGATCACATGGACGCAGGTACCCCACCCATTATTTTCCCCACAGGCTTTTCCTATGACCGACCGCAATAAGACCCATGTGATTTAAAAGACTTATAGCCGTTCCTGCCTGGGGAAATTGAAAATATTCACTGTTTGAGAAAAAAAAGACGAAATATAGAATAAAAAAGTGTTTTGTACAGAAATATATTTTTATGATGAAATTATTTGTAAAATGTATGAATCTATTATGTAAATTTTCAATGCAATGTAAAATTAAAAAAGCCTAATTGCTTTTGTAAAATGTGTGTCGGTTTGCTTTCTTTTAGATGTCTACATCCATCATTTTCCTCTCCACTGTCGCTACATGCTTGCTCAGTATGGGGGATTGCTGTAAAATCACAATCTGCTAGGGTTTCATACATAAGAGCTAATTGGTACAATGAACTGAATTAGATAGCTTAGCCAACTAGCCATAGCTGGGTTTCTATACCTCGTTTGAAATGATGCACCATAGCATAGTAATATGACCACCACGGGGTGTTCTTTGAATGCGACATGGCGAGAATATTACACCATTCGTCTCGCCAAGCTTGATAGTAATATTAAACTCAGAGTGGCCGGTCAAATTTCAAAAATAAGTAAAAACGGAGAACTTGGTCTTTAAAAGTTGAGTTGATAGAAGTATTTTTGAATTAGAGCATATTTTATTCATCTGAAAACTAAATAAATCCATCAACTACAGTCTCATGACTTGACGGAGGCAGGAGAATAAAAGGAATTTCCTCTGCCACAAAATCATGATTTCGCCTAAAAATTAGGGTTTACGTTCCGATGTCATGACCTTGTTTTTTTTTTAACACAGGCATAAAAGAAAAAACTACTTTTAACACATTGTTCTCAAGAGTTGAGTAGATTAATAAACGTAGGGAAACTTACTTGTACGATTTGTGTCTTTTGTACCTTCTTGGACCGGGTCACTCCTGGATTTATATCCTGACACTTTCATCTGGTTAAAAAAGGAAAAACACAATTAGTGACTGATTCAGAAAACACTATTTTTCTTTGGGTGGGATGATAACCTTAACTACAATGGCTCTAATTTCTATTAATATCTATATTAGTAATACAGTGCAAGAGACATGGAAGCAAATGCTGCAACATCAATGTAATGCACTAGATGGCGCCACCACCTCCATGAGATGCAGCTGAAATGACTTCTTTTTGCTACAAATCTATGTGAGATTTAATTTGAAGCATGTGTAGTTAATCTATCATTTGTGGGTCTAATTGAGGATGTAGATCAGGGGTTTTAGGGTTACCTCTGCAATAACACACCTGCTGGAGCAGAGGAACGACTAAAATGTGCTGGATACCCTGATGAAGATGTAGGAAACCGAGAGCGATTTACACTAATTATTCATTCAACCAAATGTGTTTTGAACATTTTTCCTAAGTCTTATTATTTCTCTGTTTTTATTTCATAAAAACTTAATTAAATCAAGAAAAAAAAGGAGTGCACATTTTAGTTTTGGGTGTTTTTCTGCACCACATCAGTAAGGGTACATAAATATTTATGGAAACCTGGAGAGCTTGTTATTTTAGAAATTAAATGCATGTTTCACAAAAATCCGGACTAATCTAATATAGACTCAAACATGTGCCTTGATTAGGTACACCACATTGTTAATCATGGCAGAAACTTGATGCGGTGAGCAGGAGCGCCTCCAGAATATTTTGATTGGGGTGGCCAAATGGGGTCAAAAAATTTTTGGGGTGGCACACCAAATTGGTCCTTGTGGTAACTCTGTGAGAGTTTAGCCTGTAGCGATGTATTGCATTGCTCCTTTATTAATTTTTATTGAATAAGCAGTACATATCCAAAACATTTAACTTAAATTTTACAAAGAAACAGTTCAGAAAAATACATTTCAGTTATTCCTAATTTTATGTAAAAAAAATTTTTATGTTTGTTCCCCTATGTTGCTGTGTTCACAAAAAAATATGGAGATAAAAACTTTTTTAAATCGTGAGCAGCGGAAACATATGTATTTTTTTTAAATTCTGATTATTTCTTTACTTATTCATTATTTAATTTTTATTTTGTTTTACAATTATGTCTTGAATAAACAAGATCAATATATGGTTTGACTGAACATTAATAGGATTTATTAACACTGACTTTTCCTGGGGGGGCCAGCACTTTTCTAGGGGTGGCCATGGCCACCCCTTGGGGTCACCCTTGGCGGTGAGATGACTTTCTGAATTTCAAACTGAGCATCAGAATGGAGAAGAGGAAGTTAGGGACTGTAAATGTGGTGGACCTGCTGAACTACTGGGTCAGAGGTTAGAGGAAAATGGTCTAGAGTATAGAAAGACAATTGTAACTGGTTCCAACCCACAACATCTCGCTCCAGCAGCAGGAGAACACACCGGGTCAGGTAAGAACAGGCTATTCTGGTGTATTTTACACCTGGTAATCCCCTCAGACAAAGGCAGGTTCACCCCAAGCACAAGGTCAGTGATGTGGTGCATGCGGTCCGGAGCAGAGAGGAGTGCTCAGATCTCTACATCAGAGAAACTAGACAGCAGCTATGCTAAAGGAGAGTCAATGCTCAAGACTCTGGTCCATCTACACCTAAAGGTCAAAGGTAACTCATTTTAAGTCGATAATGTAACATTTTTAGGGTTAGGGGTGCAAGGTCTTGGCAAAGACGTGCAGAATTTTTTAACTATAATTCAAAAGTGACAGAGACCGCAAGCTTGTAATTGGTCAGGATGCCGTTTCCTTTGTTTGTCAACAGTTTGTCAGCAGTGCTACCATTACCCCCCCCCCCCCCCCCCCCCCCCGAAATAATAAAGTCCAGTGGTAGACAAGGAGTGGTTTGAAGAAAGTTCATGGAAAAAAGTTTAGACGATAGAAACGTTTATCCACCCGTGACTGAAGGAGAACAAAATATGCAGCAAACTTTCTATGACATTATTATGGAAATGACGAGAAATGTGAGTTTAGAGATGGAGAACGGCGGAAAGTGTTTTCATGTTAAAATGTGTTTGAAATGAATCAACACAATATAAGTAAACCGTTCGGACCAGAGACATGATTGTAATGGTGCCAGAATAGTCCCAGAAAAGTGCGGCACCCTCTGTTGTCCTTGTCATGTCATTTTATCTGACGCTTTGCAACACTCCACAGGCAACGGAGAAGTCCGAAAGGAGTCAGTCTTTGTCAATTTCCAGACTTCTCCATTTGTTGTTTCCAAATCTATCCTAAACAGCCAGGTTAGAGGACGATGTCTCCTTTTGTTAAAAATAGGGAATTCCGATATTGGCATTAAAATGTAATATCATCAATTATCAGTATTAGTTTTTTTTATGATTTTAATACCAAAACTTATATTACCATACACATATTATATTTGAAACTCTTCAGCTACTTCTCCTCTCTCTCCAAATGTAAAAACGTAACAGATTTGAGGTATGGGTCATGAGTTATTTGTGTTTGTTTGGTACAGCTAGCCTAACTTAAATTGAAGTTGTCGTATTTCGTCTAGAATACGTTTAAAGTTTAAGTATGCATGATGGGAGAAATGTAAAATTATGTAGATTTTATTTCTTAGTGAGAAGGGACCTCCCATTTCTATTGGCATCGAAAAGAGTTCAACTATATTGAATAATGGTTAAAAAGTTGAAATCAAACATCACTCTAATTTCCCTCTGGGGTTAATAAAGTATCTTTGATTTGATTGATTTGACTAGTTAATAAAACTACACCGTTTTAAAAGTCCCCATTATTTAAGCCAAACTCACAATAAAAGTCAGTTATTCTCCACTGTTTTGTTCCTACAGAACAGAGTGTGGCAAAAGCTCCAGGTGGATAAACACAACATGACAGCAGCGCTCAGGCCTCATTACAGAGGACCTGCGTCAAAACCGCCATTTTCCACACGGTTTATTTATTTGAGGTGGAGCTTTACCGGTCCTTGTTGGGATAACTAAAGCAACCCTCACATTTCTTCTGGTTTCTATAAAGGATTTAAGACATTCCACCTAGGAAACACCCATAAACGTTTAAAAATGCCCTGCCCCGCAGAACCTCTGAAGACAGAACATATTGATCATGTCATTTTATCTGACTCTTTGTTGTTGGAATGATTTATTAAAACGTCTGATAGTGTTTTCAACTGATGTAACCCAAACTGCTCAGAAAATGTTCAATATATGAAGCAGTTTGATGGTGGTGATGCTTTTTTCTAAAACAAAACTATTTTCATAATCAGATTTCTCTTAAAATGCATTTAAGGTTGTTAAATTAGCAGCATCCAGCCAGCAGGAGGAGATGTTTGTTCATTTACTCGACTCTCACTAAACTGTAATGTAATAACTATGTAATAACACCAGATGGTGCCAGATGTCCTCCCATTTATTTCTGTGCAGCAGCTGGTTTATCCTTCAAATAAATAAAGTTTAGATATTTAAATATATTAATAAAAGCTTATTTCCCTTTAGTTTTACTTTAAATAAAAAGTGTGAAACTCAAATAAATAAACCAAATTAATCCAAGGCTCAATTATTTGAATGAAATAAAGTGTAGTAATGATATGTGCGCAGGTATAAAAGGGTTGATGTTGACTAGGAGTCATTGAGGTAGAGCTTGATGACACTTTACATACATTTATATACTTTACATGCATTTTATGTGAGTTTGGAGCTGTTATTTCATCGCACTGCCAGGAAGCAGACTGAAACTGAGTATTTTTTTCTTTAGAAGAGATTAGATAATTAGTGTCCGCCCATAAATTAGCTTTTGTTCCATTTAAATATCACCTTCCCTTCAAAGTTTGAATTCCTGCTCTCTGCAGCGACGACTGCGAGGAACAGGGAGCTCGATGTGTGAGTCAAGGTGGGACAAGCTGGAGCTGCCGGCTCTACGGCAAGAGATAATGATGCAGAGACGTTCGTGTGTGTGTGTGTGTGTGTGCGTGCGTGCGTGCGTGTGTGTGTGTAGGATAATTTAAATAAAGAAAAAGGCAGAAATCATATTTTGTCTTAAAGGAAGAAAACGGAGTCGTCTGATCTAAAATGTATTTAAATGTGTTAAAAAATTCGAATGAGAATTATTAACTTTGAAATCTTAATATTTGTTGCAAACATTTCAAAACGCATTCAGAATTTCTAGAATAATAATGTAAGCATTATAAATAAAAATATAAATGCTTAAAATAATCAGACTTTCTCAGAAAAATTCTTCTACTTTGATCAATTATTTTCTTGACTTTTCGTCCGTCCAGCCTTCCTTTCGTGACCGACGGTTTCTCCAACTTTTCCCGCTTTTTAACGGCTCTGGAACCAACCTGGGATTAGGCTCGATTACACACGCGCCCCTCCGGGACTCTTTATTTCAATGAATTAGTGGAGCGGATGAACAGAACTGCTACAGAACGGTATTTTGTTCCAGCCACATAAATTATGCATCGTCTGCAGAAATCAACAAGCCTTGATCCTCTTCTTTTAGGGTTTTGATTCAGAGAGAGAGAAATGGTTAATTGCCAGGCTTGTCACATATAATCTGGACTGTGTTTGATACACAACAAGGATGCAGTCTATATGTTTGTTATTTATTCATGTAGCCGTGGAGTCGCTGCGTGGGGATGAAACGCAGACCCAGATAAAATCTTTTTATGATTGTTTATGTTCTACAACGGCAGCAATCGCTGGATTCATGGTAAAAAAAGGGGGGAAAATGAGGGGATGTGCAACATTTAACACTATATTCTTATTTTTGTGAATTTTATTGATTTTTCTGGGAGAAAAATTGTTGGAAAAGTCCTAAAAAGGAACCACTGAATCCTAAATAAAATCAGAGGATCGTACGCCGAACTGCAGCCTGAAATAAACATTTAACAAGTTTGTCTTTAAGTGAAAAAAGGATTCAGCTGAACCAAACCTGTTTCTTCTAATAGAAGAGCTAAATTTAATCGTTTCTCATTTCTAAGTTATTGTTGAAAGCACACAATCCGATTGGCTGAAATGAACCCAAAGGATTACAAAGTACAGCGAATCAGAGGGCTTGAAATATTTCAAAAATACATAAAGCAGTAATGAACGTTTCCTCACCTAAAGGTGGATTACAGAATGGGATTATGGGTAATTTGGAAACAGCTCCACTGGTTAAACTGAATTAAATATCAAACAAAAGGTTGATACGCCTTTTAAAACACGGTGAGCTAATTCTGTAGCAGCCATTAAAACTAATAATGAGCCCCTCGAAAGGCTTCATGCGTTTTAAAATGTTGACTAAAAGCAAACTAATTGTTTCATAGAAAGCTTTTTCACGACAACAGTTTTTATATTGCAATTTTTTTTCATAACACGTCCTTGATCACAGCTGCTTCACTCCTCACCAGCAGAAGTACGGATAATTGCTCAGCCAGGGTTGCAGCGGGCAATCGATTAGCACGCCATGTCCTACAGCAGGAGGCTACCATGTTGGATTAAACACCGGCCGAACAAGGGGGGGGGGGGGGGGGGGGATCAATAGTAGTTATTAGGGGTGAGTTGTGTCTGACGACGTGTGTGTGTGTGTGTGTGTGTGTGTGGAGGAGGTAGGGGACTGCAGAGTCACTTTACATGGTGTGTCCCGGGCCGTTAGCTTGGTGGCGCCTGTGCGTATTGACCTGGACCGGAAGCTCGGCTAAAGATCGGAAGAAAATGTGTCACTGTAGTTCTCCGAACTTATGGTTCTTTCCCAAAATAGACACACACGAAACGATGTAGATGGCTGCAATGAATTCAAAAAGGTTTGTTTGCGGCACATCAGGGTTTAGGGTTAAACGAGAAAAATAAGTGATGGCAAAACGTGTCTTGGCCAGATTTCACCACACTCCTCAGTGATGGAGTGGATATGATGAAACCAGACCTCGTTAAGTTTTACACGCCTTCAGTTTTCACATACGTAGCTGAAGGACCACAAGTTAGTAGCAGAGACACGTTTATAATCCGTACCAATCTTACAATATTGTATGAAATTGCACATCATGGCTCTGATTCCTTTTTTTTTTTTTTTTTTTTTGTTTTGTTTTGCTTTGGCTTTAATTGTATAGAGACGCCTGCTTTCGTCGTAGAAAATCTGGTCCTGAATATTTCTGGATTGTAGGCAGTGTCGGCCATGTTGTGTCTAGTTCTCTTTCATATGTTCACGCAGCTGCTTCAAGTGAAACATTTGGTTCCTTTAATAAACCTCTTCTTGTGAAATCTTATGGGAGAAAAATTTCTTTTCAACTTTTATTTTTATCTTTAGCTGATTATGATGTCCACTCAGAAGAATAGAGCTAATATGATGAGGCTTCTTTCATCTTCCTGCCGTTGATTAAAGTTAAAAGATTATTTTCAGAATGAAGCAAGTAAAGATTATTTATATAGCACTTATCACAAAAAGAAAAATCTCAAAGTGATGCACAAAGATCAACTAAACAAATGATAAAGTCATAAAATGATCATAAAAAGCAAACGGTGGTAGGTGCTCGGAAATGGCCTGGTAGAGTCACTGAGTCAGACTTGTTAACTTACAAAGAAAACGATCTTTTATAAAGCGCCTCTCAAAATAAAAATCACGAGGCGCTTCACAAAAAAAGTATAAAAAAGATTTCTACAAAAATGACAGCAAATATGTTAAAAATAAGAGAAAAAATATGGAAATTGTGATAAAAAGAGCAGCGTAGAAAGAGCAGAATAAGGGGAGGGTGGTGATGAAGGCCACGCAAAAGCCAGATGCTGATTGGCTGGAAGTCAGCGGTAAATGATTTCGGCCAACGTCACCAAACAACTTTTTGTAAAATTGGAGCACATCCACCCGTGGTCGGCCAGTCCAGTGGAACTGCGCCCAATGTTGACGCGTTATTGCAGAACCACATCAGTCAACACAACCCTACAACATCCAAAACCTTAAGGACCTCCGGCCAGATCTCATCTACCCCCAGAGCCTTAGCACCAACCCGAACACCTCGGACCTGCTTCCTCACTGTAAGACGTGCCGGTGAGAATGAGGAGGTCTTCGAAGTACTCGGCCCACTGATCCACAACGCCCCAGTAAAGGTCAGCAGCACACTGTCCCCAATATGAACAGTGTTGGAAGCGCACTGCTTTCCCATCCTGAGGTGTCGGATGGTGGACAAGAACCTCCTCGAAGCCATATGGAAGCCTTGCTCCATGGTCTCACCAGACTCCTCCCACGCCCAGGCTTTTGTCTCTGTGACCACCCGGGCCACATTCTGCTTGGCCTGCCGGTACCCATCAGCTTCCTCCAGAGTCCCACAGGCCAAAAAAAAACCAGATGGGACTCTTTCTTCAGCTTGACGGCATCCCAACTATTGGTGTCCACCAGTGAGTTTGGGGATTGCCACCATGACAGGCACAGACAACCCTGTGGCCACAGCTTTGGTTGGCCACCTCAACAATGGAAGCACGAAACACGGACCACTAACTAAATGTCCCCCGCCTTCCCTAGAACATTGTGGAGGGGGAACTGAAATGTCCTCCGACAGGAGACTCTGCCAGACCTTCCCTCACCATACGTTTGGGCCAGCCAGGTCTGACCGGCATCGTCCCCCACCATCGAAGCCAACTTATCACTAGGTAGTGGTCAGTTGACAGCTCCACCCCTCTCTTCACATGAATGTCCTCAGATGAGACGACAACAACGTCGCGGCCTAAGATATCCTGGTGCCAAGAGCTCATTGTCATGATGTGGAGGGAAGGTGAGGGAGGAAGAGCGGATCCTTCAGGCAGGTAAATCAACCCAGGCCAGACAGCGGCAGACATTTGGTTCCTCTTTAATGGTCAGGAGTGCAGACACGACAGGGTAGACAGATGTGAACATTAACTGACATGTAACGAGTACGAACCGACAAAACCACAAGCAACACACACTGGGTTGGGTAATCAGGTAACAAGAGGCAGGTGGACACGAGGAAAAACTCAATAATGTGACACTGACATGGACACCTTTATGTCTGAACATGGTGATCCTTATGGACAATCCATGACAAACACAGAAGTCTAACAACAAAACACAGCTCAAATTCAGGACACACCTCTCCAGGTCCCACTGTCGTTGCCCAAGTGAGCGTTAAAGTCCCCCAGCAGAACGAGGGAATCATCGGAGGAAGCACTTTCCAGCACCTCCTCCAAGGGTGGGTAGTCTGAACTGTAGTTTGGTGCACAAGCACAGACAACAGTCTGTGGGCCCCTCCCTTTTTATTTATGAACCATCATTTTGTAAGGAAGCAAACGGATCAGAATCATGTTAATAGTACACATTTATTTCAAATCTGCCATGTTACTCATTTGCACTTTCCCACAGCAGGGAATGCATATCTAAGAAGGCGTGCTCTTTTTGGCACAACACCTGTTCAAACGCACGCCACCAAATAAATAATCATTCACCAGCCGACTTTGGTATTTTCTCTGCCACGGCCCCCTCCCAAAAGTTTGCCATAACTCCCAAAGAGAAAACATGGCTTTCTGTCCAAAGACGAACAAGAGCCATGTTTTGTATTTGTTAAATGTCAACTTTACTCATATTTTAACGCATTTGCAGTGGTCTGTAGTAGGAATGAATGCCCAGAAAGCTTCAGATGAAGGATTTGGAGTCTTATTTCCTGATTTTTAGACATTTAACCTCTAGTTAGCTAACAGCAGTGTGACTCTGTTTGCTCAGCAATGCTGGTCTGTGTGCTATGAAGAAAACACCAGTTCTAAATCATCTCTAAAACAGCATCCTTGTAATAAATAAGTAATAAAGACCCCAGAGTTGATGAATCTGAAGCAAATGCTTTTAACTCAAAGCACAAAAGCAGAATTTCCCCCCACTGATTATGCTTCAGTAGGAGAAGTTGTCTCAGCTCCAGAAAGTCGCTAAAAACTAAGAATATAAAAGAATCGGAGTCAGTTAGAAGCTGCAAAGGTAATCTGTCAGGCACGTCTGGTTAGCAGCAATTAACATAAAAGTGAATGCCTGCTGAGTGGGACCAGATCAGGAGCAGAGTGACATTTATGGTCTGGCGTGTGCGAGGAAGGTCTCCCACGGCTCCGGTGTTTTCAACACAAAAGTCACAAGCTGCCGCTGCTGCAGCCTGTCAAAATGTTGTGTCACTTCAGGAAGTAGACACAGCCAGGAAGCACTATTCAAGTGTTTCTAGAGAAATAAATAGTTTATTAACACATATTTAGTTGTATTATAGTTTGTTATCTGACATTAGTTTTTAAACCATTTTATTTAACATGCTTTGTTACGACTACACTCAGTTCATGTCTGATAAAATGCAACAAATCTTTACATTTTGATCGCACAAGACTTTTTTCTTCTCCTATTATCTCAAAATAGTTTTTGTTAGTTATAATGCTGATTTGACACATTTATGGAAAGAAATTTCCATTTTTATGGCATGTGAACCGAGGGAAACTCCACCTGCCTTAAAGCTGATTTCCGGAGTTTCCCCCTTTCACAAATTATTTATGATTTGTCAGAAATCCGTAAAAGTGAATGTCTCATCATGTACTGTGATATAATTTAAGCAATATGTCGTCATTTATTTATTTATTTGCAAAGCTCGGCCCCTGCCCCGCAGAGCTCCGCGCAATAGGAAACTGAGCGCCGACCAGAACTAACCAATAGCGTTAGACTACCGCTTACCTGCTTCAACTTTAAAGAATACCTCGGCTGATGGAGAGTTGATGAACTTTTCACGGACAAGTAAGTCTCTAAAATATAAATATATGAGAACACAACATGACATGAGAATAAAACTCTTAAAACAACGTGTTTCAGCTGTTTGTCGGCTAGAAGGACATAAGTAAACAAGAAACGTGAAGTCGCCATCTTAAAATTTATTATGTGAAGTGCCTTGAGACGACTCTTGTCGTGATTTGGCGCTATATAAATAAACTTAAATTGAATTGAAAAATAAACAGAGCAACTGAGTTTTTGTGTGATATGCCTTTCAGCCACTAGATGGTGCCATCGGATAATAGAAATACTCCGGAAAGAAGCTTTAAGTGACACAACCTGCAGTTCCCCTCTTATCCGCTAGGGGCTGACTCCAGAAAAAGAGCAAGTTCCCATTGACCCCCATGTAAAAAATGTCAACTTCACAGCAGAAATAAACATGTTTACAGCCTGGTTAAAAATAGCTTCTATAGGTCGACTCTCCAGAAGGGGAGCGGGAGCTACAGCCGTTCTTCTTGATAACGTCAAACTACAGGGATCGCAGTAAAGATGTCAGAGTAAAATGACTAACTTTTCAAGGGGGTAAACTTAAAATACCATAAATTTGAATTATTTAAGTAATTGAAAAAGTGGTAAAAAACAGTAAAATAAAAAAGTACAGGAGTGGAGCCCTGGGGGACCCCAGAGGAAGGGAAGCTAGTAGATGAAGAAGAGACACGTTATGATAGTTATAGGGATGGGTACCTTTGACGTTTGAATCGATTCGGTACTAATTCCCGGTACCTAGGAATCGATACCGGTACTTAACGGTACCAATTTTCGATACTTTTGAGTGTTTATTATTTTAATTCTCTTTTATAATTAAATATATATTTTTCTCAATATATAACAATATTTGATAAATATCACGATAAATAGAATTCAACTGTTTGTATTTTAACATCGTCCTTGTAGTTTTATAAGCTGATAATTAAACTGAAGCAAACATCTTTACTGTGAACTAAATTTACTGTGTATCTTCATTCCTTTTGCCGTCTTTTTTCATTTGATTTTTCCTACTGGGAAGTTAGAATTTCTGAGGAGAAAGCGAACGCACCATTAGCTGATAACAACGGTGGCAATGGAAGCTAACATATCAAAGCTAACGTTATCTTAAACAGTTTAACTGCTGGAGCAGATTAAAACGATGATGCCTCACACTTAGATCGTTGTCACTGGTTTCGTCTTCACCCGTCACATTTAGTAAAGTGAAGCCAAACTTTAGAGCGCGTTCATGTTCTTCTGGTCGGAAATTCGGAGTTCCGAGGAGAAAGCGAACACACTATTAGCGAAACGGAAGCTAACATATCAAGCTAACGTTATCTTAAACTTTTTATTTACCTACCCGAGCAGATTAAGATGAGGATGTCTCACTTAGATCGTTGTCGCTGGTTTCATTATCACCCAGTTACCCATCACATTTAGTGAAGTGGACCCAAGCTTTAGCGTGCATTCTTTCTACCATGCTGCTCTGTTTACAACTGGCTCGCAGCGACCGACGACATAACGCTCTTGCGCATGCGCAGTTGTCTAGGCAAGTTCTCGTTATGATGGACGGGTACCGAAACGAGGCACCGTTTGAAATGACGTGAATCGGTGCTCGGTCTGTACTATGGAATTCGGTCGGTACCTTAAAAAGTACCGAATTCGGTACCCATCCCAAGATAGTTATGAACAGTAACCATTAATGAATCTGAAGCAGCAACAAAAACAAAATTTCAAAGGTCAACTTCACTGGAAAACATTTTTCATTGATTATTTCCGATTATGGTCAGTCACCATGAGTTTTATATGCACACTGAACATGAAAATAGTGTCCTACGCCTATCTCCTGCATTAGCTTCTGATAGAAAACAGACGGTGAAACTCTAGGATTTGAAAATCCTGACAGATCTACATCACACCGTCACTTAACAGTCATGGACTCACCCATCTTGACTCGTGACGGGGAAGGCTGCTGCTGTTTTAGCGTCCAGGAAACAGCAGAGAGCATTTAAACTATCAGAAGCTCTCCGTTAGCATTAGCAATTCCACAACATGGCAGAACTCCTTCTGGCTTGTGCTCTTTGTGGAGATAAAACATCAACATTCGAAAGTAAATACAGTCAGTTGTAGAGTCATGGTGCTGTTAGCCAATCACAGACGAAGACTCCAAATCCTGCTGTCTTTTGCTCTCCTCTGCTCTAGCCAACTTCTATTTCCTGAATATCAGTAAATAAGAACCAAATACGACTGACGCTCTCCCCTGATATGGCTCAATTTTCCATGTTTAAACAAGTGCACCGGGCCTTTTTTCCCTCCAGAGAACGACCTACAAGGAATTCATTCCCATTAGACACCCCTGCAAATGTATTGAATATCTGAGTAAAGTTGACCTTTAGGGATTACAGTTACATGTTTAATTAAGACAATGAAAAAGTGAATTTTCAGGCATAACTTGTATGAAAATGTACTTTTGGTGGCTTTTCATGACAATTTGACGAAAGATTAACAACAAGATTTCCACGAATTGAGACATTTATGTATTTCTCAGTGTTTAAAACTATTTAGTCAATATTTAAAATGTTTTGAAACCATAAAATTTACAGATTATTTCATGTTAAGAGAAACAAAGCAGTGCATTTGTAGAAACAGCCAAAGGCGCGTTTAAAGGATTAATATGAAAGATGCCCAGAAGTTCTTGTTTTGTCAGATCTTTCACGCTGTTGTTGCAATCTTCAGACAAACTGAACGGTAGGTGGGGTGGGGGGTGGGGGGTGGAGGTGGGGGACCTGCTGCGGTGTGGGATTGCTCGAAGAGGAGTGCTTGTCTGCTGGATTTGTTTGACTCGGGTAATTGAAAGTGTTTTAAACTATTATAGCAACTGGAGGGCTTGTTTAACTGTCGAGCTGCCAGTCAAGCGGGTGGGCCAAAAGCCCAAGCCCGTCAAGGCCCGTCAGTCAACGGAAACGAGAAGTGTCGGCTTAATGGATTTCTCCACACTGCTCCGTTTGCGCGTCCAGCGGAGATAGAAAAGTGGGAGGGAGGGAATATATATAAAAAAGAAAAAAGTCTAAATCAATGCATTGTCATGGGCGAGTGTGTGAGCCATCAAACGGCCAGGTGGATTGGAACTGTATGTGTCGATGCCGAAACGCTGCATTAGGAGTGAGCAGGAGGTGCTGGTTTGAGGGGGTGGTGTGTTTCTGTGTTTGTGTGGGTATTACACACACACACACACACACACACACACACACACACACACACACACACACACACACACACACACACACACACACACACACACACACACACACACACACACACGAAAACCAGTGTGTGTTTAAGCTGCAGCTCTCTGACAGACAGATGTTTTCAGCATGTCTCCAGGGGCTTTTGTTGTTATTTGAGGTGTAAGAGGGGTCACAGCCCCCCCCCCCCGCAACTAGTAGCTTTTTATTTCATAGCTTCTCTGTGGGTGAAAAGATCTCTTTTGTGTTTATTGTTGGTTTTATGATAGAAAATTCTTAACCACTGACGTCACTTATCTTTGTATTAAACATCTTTTGTACGTTCTTGCTGTGTTTGACTTCTAATGCCATTTTTTGTTCTTTTTTAAACACAGATAAGGTTTTTCTTTACCTTGTTGACGGTTTCGTTTGCTGCTGCAAACATCTTCGGAGCTGACGCTGAGCCTTAGGGATAGGGTGAGGACTTCAGACATTCGGGAGGGACTTGGAGTAGAGCCGCTGCTCCTCCTTATCAAGAGGAGTCAATTAAGGTGGTTTGGGCATCTTGTTAGGATGCCTTCTAGATGCCTCCCCAGGGAGGTGTTTCAGGCACGTCCTGCCGGCAGGAGGCCCCCCAGGTCGACCCAGGACACGTTGGAGAAACGTTGGATCCCTGAACTGGCCCGGGAACGCCTTGGGGTCCTACCGGAAGAGCTGGTGGACGTGGCCAGAGAGAGGACGGTCTGGAACTCCCTAGTTGGGATGCTGCCCCCGCGACCAGGACCCAGATAGGCGGAAGAAGACGAGACTAGATGAGAAATAAAATAAGTTGAGTTTTACAGAATAGAAAACTGTACACACAGACGTGGACAAAATTGTTGGTACCCTTCGGTCAATGACAGAAAACCCACAGTGGTCACAGAAATTGAGACAAACTAAATACAATTTCTATGAAATTTTACCAATGAAAGTCAAACATTGCTTTCAAACATAATTCAACGGATTTATTTTTAAAAATTAAAAACACATGGAAGTTGCCTTGACAAAAATTGTGGTTCCCCCAACTTCATATTTTGTTTCACAACCTCCTGAAGCAATCACTGCCATCAAACAATTCCTGTAACTGTTAATGGGACTTCTGCACCTCTACGCAGGTATTTTGGCCCACTCCGCATGAGCAAACTGCTCCTGTCGTCTCAGGTTTGAAGGACATCTTTTTCACATGGCATGTTTCAGCTCCTCCCAAAGATGCTCAATAGGACTGAAATCAGGGCTAATAGAAGGCCACTTTAGAATGTTTTGAACGTTTTCCTCTTAGCCGAACTTTGATGTTTTTAGCTGTATCTATTGGGTCATTGTCCTGTTGCAGGACCCACGACCTGCGAATGAGACCAAAGCTTTCTGACAGCCACCACAATTCTCTCTAGAATCCATTGATAGTCTTGAGATTTCATTGTGCCCTACACAGATTCAAGACACTGTGCCGATGCAGCAAACCAGCCCCAGAACAAAACTGTAGAAATGGTTTCTGTACAATTGATACACTACTATTAAATATTGATCAGATTTCATAACAAAATATTGCAATACTTCAGTGTATGATTATTTTCTTACATAACCATAGTTTACTGCTTTGCTAGTTTAGTTAGTGTCACACTACTCTCTTTAGTTGAGAAGAATAGGATATTATCTTGGAAATAGATCGTAAACCAGGTAATGCATTTGATTAATTCAATTTAAATGCCAAAATCTCTCAAAATTTCAGTCTTTTTTTGTGTGTGTGTTTGTAATCCACCTCAAAACCCTTATTTTACAATAACAGAACCTGCTTCTTTCAAAAATAGGAGTTGTCTGTCAGTTATTTTTTGTCCAAGGTATTTTATTTACAAGTGGGGGCTCATCCGGGATCTTTAATTGTAAACTAAAGATGATCACAGGTTTGATGAGCTGTGTAATTTGGTTCACAGTAAACATCAATGTAAATAAATTGTTGAAGCAGATAGGTAAAGAATAAGAATGACTGTTTAGTTATTAACTATTAATAAAATAAAAACAAATATCATCTAGATTAGTGGTTCCCAAACGTTGGGGTCCCACTCTGGGTCACCAAGAATCACACAGGGTGTCTAGAGATGATTTCCAGAACTCAAAATGAAATTGACACACAATTGTTGTAGCTATTGTTAGAAAAACTCAACTAAACTGTCATGAATGAATATAAGTGGAAATGAGCTGAAGCAGTAATTATTTAGATTGGAAAGCATGTTTCTATTGTCAAACCAGAGTCATGTCATGTCTTGACAATTGCCATTTTGTGGGTCTGAAGCTTAACTTTTTTGAAACCATTCATCTAGATGGTAGGACTAACTAAATGCTCTACTACAACGGTGATAATTGAGGTCCAAATAACAGTTTCTCTATGACCCGTTGAGATTAAATCCACCGTCTTTCTGGGTTGTAGAAACGATGATGCCAGCAACATCTGGTGAGATGCCGGAAGTAGCGCATAGCCGGCGGCTTGCATTGTGAAGTTTTGTTTCTCGTTTATTTGAACATTCGAAGAGGATTTAAAAAACTATTTTACCCCCAAAAATGTACTTGCACAGCTCGGGAACATGTAGCATAGCCGGTGGTTGTACCAACAACCAGAGAAAGTTCCATTTGTGGCTACAAGAGCGATGCTTGGAACATGAAATCAGCTTTGGTTGTACTTCAGTGCATGAAGACCTGGTCTTTCCCTGTCTGATGTAGGAGCTGAAACCCAGGCTTGGTGATGAGAGATTTAAAGGCTTCGACTGGCTCTTCGTCTGATTTTTGGTAGAAGATTGTGTCCCACCTCGTTCAACAAAACACGACCAACGTCATTACCATGAAGGTGCTGATGAGCCTTTAGGCTTCGAGAATCGAGCATCGATTGGAACTGGTTCCATCTGTTCATTTTTCCCCAGAATCGCTCAGTGTTTTTAATTTCGATTCCTAGTGTGCCGGTGGAAGAGGAATCCACGGCCGATCTCTGTGAAAAATAAACGTGATCTGCAAATTGTGATCAACGCTTTTCAGAGCTGATCACACCGGCTGTCTGTGTGCTCCACCGAGTCCCCCCTCCCCCACCCGGATATAAACAAACGTGTCTGCCGAACTTTTACTCCGTGATGTAAACTTTAACTCCTGCAGCGTAGAGGAAACTTGTTAAAATACGTCAACAAGGTGGATTTAATAGAAGGCTTAAAGAACAAACTCTGGACGGTGTGAGGTGAGTTTGTCTCACTGCAGAAATAAAAACACACACGGAGCATCAGCAGTCAGACACGTGAGCGTCAGAAGGCTAACAATAACCTGTAGAATAATTTAAGTCATCATGCTAGAGAAGCTTCTCTGTGGTGGACCACACCAGCTTCTGCCACGATAAATAATAATAATAATAATAATAATAATAATAAATCACACACAAAGTTGTGAACATTTTAATTTCCTTTCTGAACTATTTCTGTTGAGTTTTAATGTTTAAAATCTGTTAGATTGTTACTGACAGCAGCTACGTTTAAGTTTCACTTTCTGTTCTGACTGAATGCTGCTGCAGCGTGGAGGTGTAGTTCTCAGTCATCCTGGACATGATCATCCTGAGAGTTTTAGCTGAAAACAACTGGACGTTTCTGGATATGTTGGAGACATTTAGCCTCTCATCCCAGAGGCTTCTTCCAGACTTTGGTTGTGGTCAGAAACAAACACACTGGTTGTGCTGCAAGTCTTTTTCTTTCTTTCTCCAAAACTTGATTCTGTCTAAATGAAGGTGATGTTGTTGTTCATAGAATAAAAATTCATGTTCAAGTTAAGATTATTTCATCAAGTAGGACCTCTGGTTAGCTGGCTCATGTAAAACATGTCATGTCTTGAAAGAATCGGAATCGGGAATCGATGGGAACCGGAATCGAAACGAGGAATCTGAATCGTTCAAAATCAAACGATGCCCAACCCTAGTTATGAAAGTAGTTAAAATGCTACCGAGTGTTAGCTTTAGCCAGATATTCATCGTCCTCCCACCTTTCTACAGTATAGCCGTTGGAAGAGGGATTGTGACGATGTCCTGTTCGAGCTGTGACAGCAGCTGTTCCCACATAGTTTACGTCTCTAAAGCGCTCATAAAAAGTGTTTAAGCGAGAACAGATCCCTTCACCCCTCTGGCCTCCATGTTTTTGTTTTACTCCAGCCCTGGTCACAGCTAGCGGCAGTCGTGGCACGCCCTTTCTCACTACATCCCTCCACTGTACCACCTCTTGTGATTAATGATCTGCAGATCCGACTCCAGCACCAACATTTTTGAACGTCTCGTCTTTTTATCTCCACCAGATGATCGTGTTAACCGCTGCCGAAGACTAAGGCGAGGCAGAGGGAGATGTCTGCGTTGAGCTAAACCAGACTACCCTCTGAAAGGCATCAAATCATTTCATCATGTCCAGAGCCAAAACAGGTAATTACTCGTAATTGGGCCTTCAAATTTTTCCTCTCACTTGTCCTTCTTTTGCTAAATTGGACGATTTCCTCCTTTTTTCTTTCTCCTGGAGGGATGATAGATACCTTAGAACATTTCGGGAGGTGTGGAGCCAAATTGAAAACAGTTTTTGTTCCTCTTCAGATGCATTATGAGAGTTTTCCACTGAGGCGAGAGATTCTTTCTCAATAAATGCTTCATCTTAAACAATCCGGAACAAAACTTCGAATGTTATTCTGTTTTAAACCTAACTGTGGGTTCCATCTGTTAATGACACCACTTTAAAACAGCAAACCGAGGACCCCTCAAACATGTTTCATTAGTTAGTCTATCATATGTGCTCTGAGTTTTGCAGAATAGAGCCAACAGATTTTTATTTTTTAATTATACTAAAGTCAAATAACACACACAGATGGTGTGAAATTTGCAATGCATAAAATGCACATAAACATTAGTTATCACTGTGAGCGAGGCCGTGTGTTTTTACACACGCATGAATAATCCAGCGCTTTAACAAGATTTTGGGACGGAGCTCGCTCTCTCCTAGCGCCGGAGTCATTGGTGTGTTGCTTGTTTTCCTGAAATAAAATGATTTAAAAGGAAATAAAAATATGCTGGGAGGAAAGTGAGGCGAGTGTTTGACACAACGTCGGAGAATTTCCTTCTCGTCTGAAAAAAGTGGCTCAGCAGTGTTTAAATTGAGCTGCTGTTCCTGTTACCCACATGCACACACGCGCACACGCACACACACATACACACGCTTAGGACTTGTGAACAACTGACCTTGTGATGCGTTCAAATGATCACGCCGACTGTCGCACACGGGTGTGAGACTAACGGTAAAGAACGCAGAGGTTCTGAACCAAGTAATGAAGTAAGGTTATGAATCTGTGTTGTGGTGAACACGGTTCTCCTGGCAGATCTCGCCCACTTTTAGGACCTCAGTGTACAAGCTGTAAAACAGCTGAGGGACATTTAAGCTCCAGATCTTGTTTTCTTCATCTATTTGTCCCATTTTGTTTAGACACCACAAAATAACTCAGCCGGGAAATCAAAATGTAGAGAAAGAACAGAGACGCAGTTTAACAAGGACTAGATCAGAATAGTGACGGAATGTAACAAGTACTTCTTTACTGTACTTAAGTACAATTTTTCTGTACTTTAAGGTGCAAAATGTAAGAATTCCACAGTGAAAACCACAAAACCGTCTCAATCATGTAGGAAGGTTAGATTACGCTGCATGGTTCTGGAAGCCCAAGTTTCCTTTTATTTGATGTTTTTAGTGGTTGAAGGTAACGATAACAGCTGACTGCCTTTGTGTGGTTTCCTGTTAACTTGTTATTCTTCTTCCTGTCCCCTAAGTGCTGCTGTAACGAGTGCATGTCCCCCACTGTGGAAATAGTAAAGTTTGTTCCATTCAAAGTGATGAAGACGACCCACTGGACACCACTAAAACTGATTTATAGTCATTTCGTGTTTTTTTTAAGTTTACTGATTGTTTATTTAAATTGCAATAGGAAATCTTTTAAAGGCGAGCACTAACTGGTAACTTTCTTTCTAATATTGAGAAGTAAATCTAAAAAAAATTCTAGCTTGGTAAGAGTGGCCAGTAGCCTAGGTACTTCTTTCTATTACAAGATTTTATTATTATTATTATTATTTTATTAAATGCTAATTAAAGCCTCTTTGGATGGATCTGGTTCTGATTCTGAAAGGCTGTGGGGATATGACTCAATATGTGTCTCAACCTTATGTGCAATAAAAACATCAAAAACGGCGTTTTAGAAGACGTTTTCAGGCCTGAGTTCACATAGGACTAGAGCACCATGTGGTGTCATGTACACGGCTGATTTAGGACCGTAGAACCTCTTTGGGGGGTTATTCAGCTTACGGTGTGGGGGAAATGAAATGCACACACGCGGGAGGTTTGGAGGTTTATGGATTCGTACACTCAGGAAGGAGGGGTGTGAGGTTGTATGACGGCGAGTACATCGCATGTGACGGAACCCAAATTCAGCCGGGGTGTGTTTCTTGACACGGTGTGATGGGGCACGCCCCAAAGCATTACTGTCCACCAGGGCTTTGTGTTTGCAAACGCCCATATGTGTGTGTGTGTGTGTGTGTGTGTGTGCTTCCATGCATCTGGGCTCTCTTTACTTCGATGCTGTGAGCAGCCAATCATTTTTTCCAGTCTAATTAGCACTAATGTAAATTCAGGGACGACGGCAACGTGGCAACTGTTCATGATGGGGGTGTTCGTGTGTGTGGTTCACTGACTTTACACATAAAAGTGTGTGAGAGGTGACTACAACTGCTGAACAAGGAAGAGCCATCCTAAGAACGGGCCAGCCCCCCTGCTGTGAGCAACCATTTGACCATAAGCAGCCACTAACATCCCTTAAGGGATATTTCAGCTCTTTTTAAAGTACATTTAATCCCCATGAACCTGTTTTAAATCACAATCTTACCTGATAAATGAAGAAATTGAGGATTGATGAGCTAATGACTAGTCTGAGCCCAGCCAAATCCCATTGCTGCCATGTTGGAACCGCTCCAGCCTTCTGAAATTATGGAAGCTCTGAAAGACAAAAATAAAATAACAAACAAAAAAATTAATCACACACACACACAATGTCACTTGACCGAGCCCCAAATGAAAAACTATTATTCATTCCTCTTTTTTATGTTCATATTTGTGGAAGAAAATATTGTATATAAAAAACTCCAGCTTTCCTTGGTTTCTTTATAAGTTTCAAAGCTGCTCATTTGACATTTAAAAAAATCCTTACGTAGCTGGAATGTTTTCATCCACATTCAGCCTAGCTGTTAGCTCATCAATCCTGCAGAGCATAAACCATTTCTCCAAAGTTAGGCTGTTCAGGAAGCTACCCTGACTTTGTAATTATTGATTTGTTCTCCACAGACAGCCTAATTTTGTGATTTGCTCACACAACACTTACAATCCTAGTTAGATATTAAAGAAATCAGATTTCTAAACTCCTTAATATGGAAGCCCATTCCTGCCACTCTGACAAAAATAACTCAGAAATATGACTTAGCTACCTCATTAATAAAAGATTTCTTTTTTTCTAATCAGTGTGGCAGGAATGGGCTTCCATATTAAGGAGTTTAGAAATCTGATTTCTTTAATATTTAACTAGGATTGTAAGTGTTGTACATTAGAACACATTTATTATAGTTAGAATTTCTGGCTTTTAAACAATAAATTTCCATTTTTTCTGAAAACATTTTGCACGCGCACACACAGCCGGGGTGTGCTCCTATCACACCTGATGTAACGAGACAACGTTTCCTCGCTGGCCGGCGGCGAGAGAGACAGGAGAGGATAGAAAGGCACTGGATGAGAGGGGGAAACGACAGGAAGAATAAACACATGAATAAATAACAGCGAAAGGCAAACAGAGCCTGGCCATCAGTCCGATTTGGCTGAGCCTCGTCGCCTTGCTCGCTCACTCACAGCTGGGAAATTCACGGTAACGTGGTCTAGGAGGAAGAAAACAAAAAGGCCTCAACATCGGGAACACCTCCAAAAGGCTTGTGGCAGATGTCAGCATTTAGATTTATAATTTTTGCTTTTCTTCTACCTTCACAGCTGTCTGATGATGCTCCACATTTAAACCGAATTATTGTTTATTATAATGAAACAAATACAATCATTCAAGGGAAAAGGATCATTTTAAAACATTTCTGTTACTAGACAATGAAAGTAAATTTACTCCTAAAAGGCTTAATCCTTGGTAACCTTCAAACTTAACCTTCAGCCAGCCAAAATGAGACGGAGACGAGGGTCAAAAGGTGTTTTTTTTTCTGCACCAGGTTTGTTTTACTGACCAGATTTTACAGACTTTACCGAATCTGAAGGCGTGTGTTCTCGAACGACGTTCGCTCAGAAGTTACCAGGAACTTCTCATTTCTAGAATCTACCAGAAAGTCAAAGCTCTCGTCTGCAACTCCCCAAGGAGAGTCATCGGGATCTTTTCTCAGTGTGTGCACATACACATCTTTTAGATATATATGTATGTGTGTGTGTGTGTGTGTGTGTGTGTGTGTGTGTGTGTGTGTATGATCATGGCTGACTCAAAACCGACCCTTTGAAGTGAAGTAGCGATGAGGGGAAGTTAATTACGTCCCATTATGCAGGCTGGGCGCAACCATGCACCAGTTAAGGCCGTGTTTTTCCCTTTAATTAACTAGAAAGCCAAGCGCTCGCCTGTCAGGGAGCTGCTAAAAGAGCATTTCAGAGGAGGAAAACCCTAGGGGTGCTGATGAGAGGCCGCTAGGACTGGCCACATGTTAATGGCGAGGTGTTAGCATCTTAAACCACGTTATCACTCGCCACTCTCTGTAGTCTTGTGGAAGTGTGCAAAGGGAAATCTTGGGGATGGTCTCCAGGGGGAAAACTAGCAAAAGGCTCCATGACTTTGAGAGTTGACGCTGCAGCACTACAAAGTGTGCAGGATTTCCAGAAGTTAAGGAACTTTTTTTTAAATAAAAAGCATCAAAAACCCCTGAGTGGGAACTTCTTAATTAGGAAGTCCCTTGGATTGCTCATGGATGTGGAGCAACTCTGGACAACTTTAGAACCTTGATTATATCAACTGGAGCCACAGATCATCTTCTCATGTGACACTCAGGTTAAAAATGGCTCCATCAAAGCTGCAGAAGGAAACTGTAAACAAGTTTCAGTCAGCAGACCATTTAGCCAGGAAAATACGGGATGTGGTTCGAGGCCATCGGGATAACATTTCAAAATAAAAGCTAAACGTGAAAACTTCCTCCAACCTCAGAGTGGAACGGTAACACTTTAGAATAAGAGTCCCTTCAATAATGTAACCTAGTGCATTTTTACACATTAATAAACTATTTATTAAAATATTAACAACTGCTTAACTTTATAATGCATTATTAAGCAGACACCCCCCGGCCCTTCGTCCTACCCTTAAGAACACTTAACAAAAACTGAACCGTTAATAAACAGTCAGTTTGTCTTCTGTTTTGGTTTTAGGAATTACGCCCAAAACGAGCCATTTCAAAAAGTCCTTGTTTGTGATGTCACAAACAAGGACAATTAGCATAGCACCACCTCTCACGCACAAGAGACGGCTGCTGACGGAGGAGCAGCGCCTCTACTCTGAACTCCTTTCATATATAAGAGCTTCTCAGCTTATAGCAGCCTGAGCGAGGGTGGGTGGGCGTGGCCAGAAACAGCTAATTCTGGAAGGGACTAAAATGTCAAGACTAAAACTTTGCTAATCGCTTTAGGTGAGAGGGATTTTGTATAAAGAACTTCATGAGCTACGTATTGACCATAGAACTATAAAAACGTAACAGGTCAGGTCAGGCGTCAGCCATCTATAACATGTAGGAAGTCATTCATACCATTTTCCTGCCTATTTAATAAATCCCATTCTTTATGTTTAGCGCAAATGCAGAAAATATTAAGTGTAATATGACTTTTTCCTGTGAGAAAATTAGTTCATCAGAATTTCTTCCATTTAATCTTTAAAAGTCCAAACACACATGAGTATTATAATAAAATCTTCTTGTTTAGATGCTTGCAGCTGAGAGCAAGACTCAGCCTGCTGCCTCAGACCATCAAATTAAATAATAAAAGCCTGTTTTTTTTAGAAAGCCTGCTTGCTTAATTAATAGGGTCAATTAACACAAACCACACGTGTGTTGACAGAATCCATCCAGTACTGTGGCCCACCAACGGGTGGTGCTAACCACAAACTGAATTATATGCATCCACACACGTGAAACCAAAACACCAGCATTTACAAGCTCAGATATCATTAGAATGATTTTATTCCAGCTTTAAACACATTTTTGTCATATTTCAGTGGTATTCAGCGGCAGGTTGAGCTCATTCCCCGACGCTCACCACATTTTTTCTCCTTCTTCCTTTTCTTACTTATTGACCAGTCTGGGGGTCAATGACTGTGCAGATGACAACACGGTTGTTATTAATGGCCGCGACGTTCCAATGTCTCAGTATGTGTGCTGGGAAAATGGTATGTAGCCCTCCCGCGCTCCTTCCTCCTCCCCCCTCCAACCCTCCACACTGGGCTCCAGCTGTCTGGCTCCACTGTGTAAAAAGATCCAGGCTTGTCTCTCTTCTTTATCCTCTCATTACCTCTAAAAACCAAAGGAAATCAATGATAAAAGTGCTCCAGGAAGTTTCCAACTTGATAAATGCTGCTTTAAGTCATTTACAACAAAAGGGATTTATTAGATGAGCTTATAAAAGGTCGACTCAAACAAAAATTCTCTGTAAAATGTATTTCCTGAGGGTTTGTGACCTGTTTTACTGTAGATATTTTAGATTGTTAGTGCAGAAACTGCACGCTACATGAAAATAAACACTTTCTTTATAATGTTTTTATTTCACATAAAGGTAAAACACAGTAGTCTGAAATTATTCTAAGAAGTTTCAATTAATTGTTTGAATCAAGGGTTAAAGTGAATTTATTATAAACAATGCACCTTTTGCATCGTTTTGTGCTACCATGTGAGTCTCTACAACCTCAATAAATGTTTTAAATGTGAGAAAAATCCATTTATTTGTTTTTTATCCGTGTTTAGTTTTAGGAATTATGTGCCTAAAATAAGCCGTTTAAAAACGTTCCCATTTGTGATGTCACAAATGGGAAATTAGAATAGACCTTTCTCTTGTGCAGCTGCAGCTCTACTCAGACCAGAATGACAGAGCCTCAAAATTACTCCTTTTGGAAGGTACTAAAAACGCAGAAAATAAAGCTGCTGAAACTGCTTCATGTGAGAAAGATTTAGTGCAAAGAACTTCATTATCGTATCTTTTCTCGACCATAAATCTGGTAAAACTTATGTTATAATGTGTCCTTTACGATCCAGTAAATGAGTGAGTTAAAAGCAGACTTTAGCTGGAGAAATCAGGCCAGCGTCTGATTGTGTGTCCGGAATAAAAAAAGAGGAAGAGTGAAGGAGGAGGAGGGCCTGCAGCTTCTCACACAGTCTGCTTATTGGAGAGCTGTCAGCTGTGGCAAAACTCCAGTTAGCCGTTTTATTTCTCCGTCTGTGCATCGAGCTCATCTCTCACCAAGCTATATCTCCTTTACCGGGTCGTGCTCTTAGTGTAACAGGGCTTCCTGACATTTGGGGGTGTTACATGAAGATATTGTAGTTCAGCTCATCCTTTTTTTTCCAATTTATTATTCTTTAGTTTTGATGCATATTTTCATTCTGAAGTTTATGAAGGTAAAAAAATAAAACAACTAGCCGTGATTCACTTGGGAAAAAAAGGTTCTATACCCGAGTCTGGGCTTGGATTCTTTGGTGTAACTTGAGCCAAAATACCGCAGATTTATCGTCTAGAAGCAAACAAAAATCGTGTAACTTTATTGTGTTTCAGCTGAACAGACTAAACAGCCAGGATTGGATCTTTGGAGGTTTTCATATTCTTTGGGGAAAAATCGATTCTCAAAATAGCAGAGGCACAAAAACTCATTGGAAAGCGGATTCTGCAGAAAAATGAGGTGAAAACAACATTTTTATGATCCCAATTCTCTACTTTGAGTATTAGGGTAATGTAAAAAAAATAGCAAACAACTGCTGTTTTATTCTTAACTTATAAACACTCCCTTCATTATTGTTACTGACTGCATTATTAAGCATGAATAAACGATTACATAATGTATTAAATGCTTAATACTATTGTTAATATTAAATATTGCATTACTAAGCAGACACTAGCCCCAGCCTTTTATCCCAACCTTAAGAAGGCGTAGTTAATATCAGCAATGTTAATAAAGGGATCTTTTGTTTATTAATGTTTAATAATGCACCAAGTAACATTAATAAAGGGGCCCCTATTGTAATATTGCAGTGACTTAATTATTGTATTGTCCTATTTGTGTTTCTAATATTCATTTTCCCTGGACATTATTATTTTGTGTTTTTCCAACTTCCATGTCCTAAACTTGTATTTAAAACTTAATTTTAATATAAACAAATGTTAAAAAGTAAAGCATGTTGGTCTTGTTATGGATTCAGATGGTTTTCATGTCATTTTCTAAAAAATTAACAGTTTTTAGAATAAAATGGACACTTTCAGAGAGCCAGATTTGATGCCTTTATGATGTTTTCTATGAGCTTTGAGTCCGGAAAGAGCAAATGACACAGTTTAAATGATCTCTTTTAGCTCGATCATTTAAATTACGTCCCAGCTGCAGGATTTTCATTAAAATCTGAACACAGTTACCACATAAAATTCTGATATTGTTTTATAACTTCAGTCTCTTTTCTTTGGAATACGCTGAATTGGTTGGTGGCAACATGTCTAGGGAGTAATCGGTTTTATGCTTCAGCCAGGGGTAACATTTCTTCTCCTTACGTCTCATGCTCTCTTCTCCCGTTTTTTAATGCTCCATCAGGAGTTTTTCCCTCCTTCCTAACCCTCATGTTCCTGTTTCACCCCACTCTTTCAATGCGGTGAGTTCCTATCCCTGTCCTGCTCACTTCCTGTACGTCTCACCCCCTCCGTCTCCCCCAGTGGATGGGTTCGGGCTGCTGAGCTGGTGGGGCTGGTGGCCGGTGTGACGGCTCGGCTGTCTGGTGTCGCGTGCTATCAGGGCGGACGTCGTGCGGCGAGGACGATCGGAGCTGAGCGCCTCCGCCTCACTGCAGGTCACCTTTCACGGGCAATTAGTGTCGGAGCAGAGGCGCTCTTGCCGCTTGTCGGCCCCGTTTATTGTGAAGATCAACGGCAATCAGTCTCCACACTCCACTCCGCTCTGCTCCCTTCACATCTCTGCCTCCAACCCTCACTCTCTCTTCCTCCTGTCTTCCTTTGTTGCCGCTCTATCTCTTTGAGTTTCCCCCTGTTGTGCTTTTGCAGCTCTCGGGCTAATGGCTGCTGTCTGGCAATATGTTATCCGACTGCTCGGCTCTCTCCTCATTACACACTTCTTTACTTGTTTTCCATTTTGGGGTTGAGTAGAAATTATAATGCTGCGAAGAGACTTTCGCAATCCGTTGCTTTCTTCTTTCTGGATTTCCCTCCTTTTATTTAATTTGTTGTGAAATGCCTCCTTGTTTATGAGTTAAGGGCTTTCCGCCATCGTCTTGGGATTTTACTGCACGTTATCACCAAGAGATCACGTTTTAAGACCACATTTTGATGGGGTTCCTCCATCCACTGGTAGTTTGAGTCGGGATTCGGCTCAAGACTCGTTGGAAGCTTTACTAAACAAAGGATTAACGTTAAGTTAAGTAAAAGAATCAAACTAAAAGACATTCTTAGGCCTAACGATGCCTTGTGGTGTATGTTTAAGGCAGCTGAAAAGGGTACCAGTTACATAGTTTATGCCTCGCCCTGCAAGCTGGCCATGCATCTGCAAAGGGAGACCTCAACAGTGATTTAGCGGCCCCTCATGTCTCTTATCTTGTGCATCCTCTGCAGGATACACCTCAGCTTGAATTAACAGGATGTTCAGAACCTGTTCGTGACATTAAATCAGCTTCATTGGGGCTGCAAAGCAACGTAAGACCAACAACGTATACACCAAGCAATGCTCATGAAACATTCTGATCTGAATCACCATCTAAACCTTTATAACTCAGTTGGGCCATGCCAGGAAATCTGTCAACCAATAATCAACAAAAGTCAATTAAAATGGACCATTAACCTTTTGTCAGAGGTCAAGACATTCTTAGAATATCCCCATAGCCTCTGCATGGGTTAGGGTTAGGTAAGACATACATAGACGCCAGTTTTTCCCCTGATAACATATTATGAGTAGATATTGGAGCCAAAGCCCACCAGCCTAGAACATGACCAACTGTAGAAGTAGCAAAAGATTGTTCTCTGCAGGTCCGTGTGGCCATGCTACATCGTAACCTCAGCAGGTCTACCATTGGCCTGATCAGTTTTGGGTCTCACCAATCACAGTGCCCTATGGTTGTTGGATGAGCTAAGCTCCATAGCTGCCACTGAGAAAAACTACAAAGATGGCGTCGGCTCAGGAACGACACTCGCTTAAAACAGCTTTGGTATTAACTTTGGACGATTAAGCACGGATTTTTCTTTGAGACATGAGCAGATAGAGGTACAGTCCTTTATTTAGGAAAAACTGCGTATCTGCTTCTTCTTCGTGTTTGACGTGCATGGTGGACTACAATACCTGATGGTTCAATTTCCAGGTTCCGGTTGGAAGTCTTGCAAATTCATATATTCAGAAGGCCTTCTGAACGTTTCCAAACCACCAGTTACAGATTCGATGAGTGGGAGTTCTACCACTAGCAGCATAATTTACCTACAAACCCAGAATGTAGCTCTTTGATTTCTGTGTTAGACACAAACTGACCTAGTTGGACAGAATATCAGATCTCTATTGTTTAGTGGCATTTTGAAGTTAAGTTAAAGTTTAAGTCCCACTAGTTGTCACACACACAGGTGTGTGTCCGCATTTGACCCATCCTCTAGGAGAGCGGTAAGCTGCAGACACAGCCGCACTAGGGAATCATTTGGTGGTTCAACCCCACAATCCAACCCCTTAATGCCGAGTGTCAAACAGGGAGGCATTGGGTCCAATTGATATGACCCAACCGGGATTTGAACCCCGATCTCCCAGTCTCGGGGCCAGTAGGCCACTGAGCTGGTTAAACATTGGTTTGATTTTGAATTAGAGTATGAATCCACACTCACTAGAATATAAAAAACAATGAATAGGCGATCAATAAGAAGAGTTTTTATAGGGAGCCTAAGTCTCCTCCCTTTCCGGTTGGCTCATGGGTCCCCAGAAAAACGAAAAAATGAAAGCAAGTCAATGGGGCTAAAATGTTATTTTGTAATCCGCTTTACTTTAGACCCTGGATCACACATATGGTGTACTGCTATTTAAATAAAAACTAATGATGGGTGTTTCAACCATGCCTGTCACGTACTTTGAGATTTATCAGCTTGTAAAAGTTCTTAATTAGAATGACAACAATTTAAATATCGGCACGTTATGACGTAACCACAGAATCTCCTCTCTCCTAGCATAGCTGCTACTCACCACACGGCCACATTTATGGTGGTTCTTTTTCAGTTGGCCGATGAGAATTTATAACTTTGAGGCAGCTTGACTCCAGAATGAAAGACACCACGCTTGCCCATGTGAGCATTGAAGTCCCCCAGCAGGACAATGGAATCCCCTGATGGAGCACCCTCTAGCACTTGTCCCAGGGACTCCAAAAAGGGTGGATAATCTGAACTGATATTTGGCGCATAAGCACAAACAACAGTCAGTACCCGTTCCCCGACCCGAAGGCACAGGGAAGCTACCCTCTCGTCCCCTGAGGTAAACCCCAACACACAGGCGGAGAATCTTGGGGCTAACAAAAAGCCAACCCCAGCCCTCCGCCTCTCGCCCGGAGCAACTCCAGCAAAGGAGAGTGTCCACCCCCTCTCAAGGACTTGGGTTCCAGAGCCAGTGATATGTGTCGAGGTGAGTCCGACTACAACTAGCCGGTACCGCTCAACCTCTGCCACAAGCTACTGCTCCTTCCCCACCAGTGAGGTGACGTTCCATGTCCCAATAACCTGTTTCCTTGTCCGGGGATCGGACCGCCAAGGCTCCCGCCTCGGTTTGTCACCCAATCCACACTGCACCGGACCCTTCATGTTCCTCCTGCGGGTGGTGAGTCCACAGTTGGATGAGCCCATGTATCCAGTTCGAGCTGGGCCCGGCTGGGCCCGGCTGGGCCCCATGGGCAAAAGCCCAGCCACCAGGCGCTCGCCCACGGGCCCCAACCCCAGGCCTGGCAACAGGGTGGGACCGCGGTAACCCTCCGGGCCGAGTACTCCGACTATTTGTTTTTACGTCCATGAAAGACCTTCAGCACGTATTGTGCTGAAATTCCACCATTTATTGCATTTAATTAATAAACTTAGAAAGCGAGAGCAGCCAGTTGAGGTGGCTCGGGCATCTGGTCAGGATGCCTCCTGGCTGCCTCCCTGGTGAGGTTTGCTGGGCACGTCCAACCAGGAGGAGACCTAAAGGTAGACCCAGGACATGGTGGAGAGACCAAGTCTCTCACCTGGCCAGGGAACGCCTTGGGATTCCCCCAGAGGAACTGACCAAAGTGGCTGGGGAGAGGGAAGTCTGGGCCTCTCGCCTTAGGCTACTGCCCCTGCGAACTGACTCCAGATAAGCGAATGAAAATAGATGGATGGATGGATGGAACTTAAAAAGCATTTGGGCAGTAAAAAAAAAGTTTCTCACTATTGTGGAATAAAATTAAATGCATAATCAAACACCTTCTTTGTTAACTCACACAAATGACAAGGGGAGTGAAAGTGTTAGATTCATAAGACTTTAAAATTCCTGCAATTTTTCTGCCAATTCCATAAAAACTAGAAAATTCTCTAATTTGAATTATTAAAACTGTTACATTAAAACCAGAAACTGGATGGTAATGTATTTATCAAAAATGACACAGATATCACTAAAGGACGTTTTGAATCTATTTTACACTTTTATGCTTGTTTTGTAAATTCCATAATGGCTTCTTATTTATAATGAGTTGGAAAAGAACATTTTATTTTAACAACCAAAGTAAATGTGATTCTTTATATAAACCATGCCCTCTATACATACATTAATCTGTATATACAGTCTAACGTTGAAACGCCCGTTCCTTATAGTCAACTAGTCAAGGAAAAATCAAGGAAAAAAGGGCAGCCTCATTTACATACGGGGCTTCATTAGATAATGCTAAGGACAGCAAAGAGTGAATATTGAGCCACAGTGATGAATAGCTGGTGCAACACAAAGTCGCCTCAAAGTAGTCACACCGTAACCCCCATTTGCATCCGTGCCTATTTTTCCCTGTGTATGTATATTAAGTTTCTTAATGGTGGACACTTACTGTTATTTCACTGGTCTCTTGAGGAACTGGTGTTAGTGTTCTGCAATTTAAATAGGCAACTTTTGATGGTGTTACATCAGCTGTGAAGGAAGACAATTGGAAATTTAAATGTGATGAGCACGTGTTAATTGCATTATGTTTTTTTTTCTTTAGTTATTGGAAAATCGGGGCATGCAGTAAAAAGATTTGTATGAAGGAATCTTTTTAGTCAGGAAATCTTTCACAGAAACATGTGCTCCCACCCAAACAGATGCCTATTTATCATTAGCATATTGTATTGGTTTATTTGCTGTGCAGATAAGCTGTTTTTCCAGGAGTGACGCTGCCAAGATGGCGGTTGTGGGAACTGCCCATTGGGCTTCAATTCGGCTTTATAAAAACCTACAGCACAGAGGATTTGTCCATCTGATATTTACAGTCATTGGTTCATATATCTATGAACCCATTGTTTTTGGACCGAGGGGCGTTATTGGCTTAGGTTTGTAGACAAATGCGAGAAAACCACTTTTTTTTTTTTTTTACATTTATAGCTGTCGTAGAATACGTTGTTAGGAGGCATGAACATGTTTTAAGCTAGCCTGTTTAGCAGATTTGCTACTGTAGCTTTAATTTACTAAGCAAATGGTGTTTTTTTTTTCATGACAGCTGAAGTTTGCAACACTTGTTTTTTTGAAGAACAAAAACAACAACTTATACTGATGCAGGTTTAGTTTCTAATTCATGCTTGCCCTGGGAACTTTGGTGGATTTTTGTGCCTCCACGATCAAAGGAAGCGAGAAGCTTCTTTGGGTCAGTTTTTTTTATATGTTTCTAACGTCACGTTTGCTTGGTAAAAGACCAATCAAACTAAGCCATCTTATGGTATTACTCCTAAAATGGACTTTTACCTCTTTCTTCGATTAAAAAAAAGTTTTTTAAATGCAGAAAAGTCAAAGTTAGGAATCTCACCACCTGCCTGTTTAACAGGTGATCAGTGCTTATGTCAATGAAGTTGAAGTTTTTACATTTGGGATTTCTTTATCTATTTTCTTTAAAATGTATCTGCTCTCTAGGAAAAAAAACCTGTAAACATACTAAATAAGTCATATTTTTCTTTTCCCTCTCCATCTCTTTGATTATTTAATTTTTTATAAATGGACCCATGGGCGGTTGTGTCTCCCAGGCCTCATGCCAGGCTGCTGTTTGAACACAAACCTGTGCGGATGGGTCTTGAACGGCTGTTTCATCTAGTCATCCCAGGTCTGACGAGATTTGACTGGTCCAGTCCCGAGTGAGTCCTGCATCTCAGCGGGTAACCATCACCCTCCATCAACAAGCTGAGCCCAAACAACATCAGATGTTGGACTGCATTTAAATGAAAGTGCTTCTAAAAGGCTTCTGGGAAAGAGGTGAAATAAACAAAACTATTTTTTTTCACAGTTATAAAAAGCTGATTGCAGCTGTTGGCAGAAACTAAAACTACAAAATGATGCACCTCAACTTCTTTAACTCCTCTTGAACTTTTGATTTTCTAATTCCAAACATAAAAATCTACAATAATCAGAAACAAGCTAGAAACCATTACACAGAGGGGCAGTAATTATGATTGTATGGCTTTACTAAAAGCAACCGCTTTTTTAAATTATTTTTTATCAATTTATCTAAAAACCTAATTTCAATAATTACAAATGAAACAGTGGAAAAATGAGGTTTGAGTTGACAGTTGGTTGTTTGCGGGACTTCATGCTTGGCAGTTCAATCAAAAGGGGCCATTAGTGTAACGTTTTGTCAGAGGTTATAATATTTTTGGAATATTCCATCAGTAATCTCTGCATGGGGGAGAGTCCTTTCCCCTGATAACATACAATGGGTGCTGCCATGTTGTATTTTGGGAGCCAGAGCCTACTAGCCTAGAAATCAAGACCAACCGTAGCAGATTTGCTCTGGAGGTCAGTCTAGTCACGCTCTATTGTAGACTCAGCAGGTTTACCATTGGCCTGATCAGATTTGTGTCTTGCCAGTCACAGTGTCCTATGTTTGTTGAACGGGCTAAGCAACAGAGCTGTGAAGGAGAAGCACTACAAAGATGGCGTCGGCTCAAGAACGGTGCTCATTTAAAACAGTTTTGGCATCAAATTTGAATGACTTGGACTTGTGTTTTTCTTTGAGACATGAGAAGATAGGGGTACTTAGGTTGTTTATTTCAAAAAATGACGTATTTGCTTCTTCATCCTTGACGGTGTAAGGCGGACTGCCCTGTAGACTGATTTCCATAACAATGGACACATCATGTTGTTCGTTTCTCTGATCCTAGGGCTGTCCGACTGCATGGACACCATTTGAAAGACAACCAAAGAATCTGCCCCCAGATGGAGCGCTATAGATTGCGGCCAGACTTTATATTTACATATGTAGGATGGCTTGCTAGGCTAAGAGACTATGCAATCAGGGTGCGGGTTTGGCCTCTCCATCACACACAACCACTTGTAATGTTGTCCACGTCTCGTAATCATGACCACATCTCGTAAATCATGACCAATTAAACGAGTTATCTGTGTTTCAATTTAATGGTCCACATACTTGAAGCGGAGTATTAAATAAAATAAACATAAAAAGAATAAATAATGACATTTAGGATGAGAAATTTGTCAAGTATAATAAAGACAACATGAAATTTCTATGAACAAATTGTGATTTATGGGGAGCATAAGCAAAATGTATTAAGATAAAAACGATTCAATGTGAAGTTACAGGAAAACATTTAGGTTTTACACCCTCACAACAAAATTTAAGAGTCAAGTTCAGAAAATGTCTACATTTTATTTTATTTTCCAGAAAGTGGTAAAACGGCCCTCAAAAGCTTCCAGGAATGCTGTTCATTCATATTGCCAGGCGCTGAACTCTGTGATTTTTGAGGAAGTTTTGCTAAGCGGGCTAATGAGAAGCACAGAGCTGTTGAATGATTTAATAGTAGAGACGGAGCACCAACTGAGGGAAGGTCTTAAGACAAATACTCCTGCTTTTCCCTAATTGGTACAGGAGGATGAAGGGAGGCAGTTTTGCAATAAAAATGACAATTAAAGCGAGATGCTTACTCTGCCTCTATTGTGCTTCACAGTTTAACAAAAACAGGAAATTGTCAGATCTTGAAAAAGCTCCTCACTTGTCTTGTAAATTTTGAACGGGTGTATTTGAACAAAGCCACTGGGTTGCCACAATGTTTTGTTGGGCATATTTATTGAATACTCATTATACAGCTGTTGGTCCAGGATGGAACTTTTTTAAATACCTGGACATTTCTTATGGAGCTTTACTCTGTTTAATTTAGGAAAACAAATGTTTTTTCCTCGATTCGATTAGACAAGACAAAAAATAGATTAGATGCGCAAGTCACAAAGCGTAATCCACCACTATTAGCCCCCCTCATAGGCAGAAGCCCGTTCTCCACCAGGCGAGGGGCAGCACATTTTAGACGTATCCCAGAAACATAGTTGTCACGTTGCTCTGCTACATTTATAGCCTGGTAAGCCAGACTAAATATATTTATATTCAAACAATAAACATATTGTTATGTCAGGCAACGCTCCATCGAAGACTCTTGGTTGTGGGGCGGGTTGTACCCTTGTCTTTCAAACGATCACCGCATGCTACTGGACAACGAACAACGTGACATACTCACCGCAAAGGATGATCGTGAACGAGGAAGTATGCAGTTGAAGAATGCAAAAATACATCAGTTTTCTAAAAAAAGAACTTAAATACATCTATCTGCTCCTGATTCTAATAGAGGCCAAGTCTAAATAGTCCAATATTGATGTAAAAACTGTTTCAAACAAGCTGTCGCCATCTTGTTCCACTCTGTCGCATCACGCCACCCACCAAACCAATAGAGTGCCTTGATTGGCCAACAAAGCTGAGATTCGTCCACAATGGTGGGCCAGTTAGGGAGATGTGATTGGCCCACCTGAATGCTGCTAGGGGCCACAAAGGTTCCAATGGAGCGTTCCTAGACCAAACTTTGCAAAGCAAGAATTTGTTCCAGTTCACTAGGCTACAAAATGTACGTTTTAGGTTTACTTTATACTTAGCCTGGGAAGCTATCCCATATGTAACTATATAGTCTGGTTCATGAGCCATTCAAACAACCCAGTTGTGGGCAGAACCTACGTCTCAAGACTGTCTACGCATGCAGCCTTAGGTTCAATCAGATCCGTGAACAATGAAAATCAGCCAACGGGGCAGATCGCCACATGCCATTGAGGGATCAGAAGCAAGTCCTTTTTGAAGTAAGTCCCTTTATCTGCTCGACTCAAAGAAAAGCTCAAGTCACATTAATCAAAATAGTCCAAAGTGAATGCCAAAGCCGTTTCAAACAAGCCGCAAACAAGCATCTTTGTTTTTTCAGTAACATACCGCCCACCAATAGAGTGCTGTGATTAGGCTGCTAGGGAGCCATCTCGGTTTCGCTCAGTTGCAGTAACATCTCACCCACCTGAACGACAGAGCACTGCGATTGGCCCACCAAAGCAAGAAGACACTGTGATTGGACTGGCACCAGGGACTGCTTTGGTCGCAATGGAGCATGGCTAGACCAATAATTTTGCTTCACCAAACTGATGGTCTAGATCAGTGAACCTTAACTGGTGGCTGGTGGGCCACTTTCCAGCCAGCCTCCAACCCTTTGGGCCCTAACGCCCCTCAATTCAGGTACTTTGAATTTTAGCAACAAAATTCATGTCCCACTTATCTATAATTATTTACTTTCTCCTAACACAACAAAAACTACAATCAAAACAGTATACATAGCCTTTAGAAATACTAATACATTAAGATACAATAACCTTTATTTTAGAAGAGCGTCTGGCCCTCACGGTGTCTGCTGGAAAAAAAACTCTGGTCCTTGAATAAGTTTAGTTCAGGACCCCCGGTCTAGATGCTAGGCTAGTGTTGACACTGTCTTTGTTGTTTTTCTCCATCGCAGCTCCAACAAACGTAGAACGCTGCGACTGGCAAGACACAAAATTGTTTGGGCCGATGGAAGATCTGCTGAGGCTATAGTGGAGCGTGGTTAGATCAACTTGTAGAGCAAATCTTTTGCAAATTGGCCACGTGTGCCCAACCCCGGTCCTCGAGATCTCCTACCCAGCATGTCTTAGAAGTTTCCCTGTTTCAACACACCTGATTTGAATCAGTGGTGATTGGCAGTGTTCTGCAGAGCCTGAGTAGCTGTTGAACTGGTGATTCAGCCATTGGGCACACCTACTTTAGGCCTTCTCCCAGTTGAACGAGCCCAGAAAACCTCACCAGGGAGGCATCCAGGAGGCATCCTGATCAGATGCCCGAGCCATCCCAACTGGCTCCTCTCGATGTGGAGGAGCAGTGGATCTACTCCGAGCCCCTTCCGGATGGCCGAGCTTCTCACCCTATCTCTAAGGGAGAGCCCAGCCACTCTGAGGAGAAAACTCAGTTCGGCCGCTTTTACCCGCAATCTCATTCTTTTGGTCACTACCCAAAGCTCATGACCATAGGTGAGGGTTGGAACGTAGATCGACCGGTAAATCGAGAGCTTTGCCTTCTGACTCAGCTCTCTCTTCACCACGACAGACCGGTACAACGGCCGCATCACTGCAGACGCAGCACCAATCCGCCTGTCGATCTCACGCTCCATCTTTCCCTCACTCGTAAACAATACCCCGAGATACTTAAACTCCTCCAGTTGGAGCAGGACCTCATCCCTGACCTGGAGAAGGCATGTTAATAAGAAAAGAAATAATTATTCTTTTCGAAACTTTGGACTAGACAACTTGAATTTCCGCAGATAAACTGCCATAAAGTGTCAGCTATAGGATGCAGCGCAAGAAAAGGCCACTCTCAAAATAGGTGCTGATTATAAGTGGATTTGCTGTTCCTGTAAATACAAACTTTGACCTGTTACAAGTGTAGCGGAAGGAGGATTAGGCTCATGTTTATTCAGCATGTGAAACAGCCCCTGGGACAAATCACACTCAAGAGTGGCTGTTGCCCCTGGAGACTGAGAAAACCACCTTAGGGTGTGGGGAACTAAATATGCAAATTGCAAGACATGCTCCAATATGCATATTCACAATGATGCAGTTCTTGCAATACTTTAAAAACACATAGATGTCCTTATTCACACACTTTTGTTTAGAATGACCTGTATGTAAATGTAACAAAATATAATCAGTTTATTTTTTAAGAGTTTTGTGTGTTTCCACAACGTTCCTAGTGTCGTTATTAATATCAGCTTGTGTTCAATCATCCTGTCAGCTTCTTAAAGGTATACAAGACAGATTTACGCAGCAGCGCTCATCTGGGGCTTAACTCAAGGAGAGTGGCTTCTTTTCTGTAAGATCTCAGACGGATGGATGTTAGACAACACCGTCTGGTCCGGTAAACGCACTGACAGTGATCAACAAAGAACTGTTGTTTTACTGCTTTCTTCCCCTTATATCTTCTAGCGGTCTCAAAGATCAACTACTCTTTTTTTTTTTTTTGCTCCAGTTGTCAAATGTTGGCTGTCTTTTCGTGTGTAATGCTGTTGAAGTAAATGAGATTTCCCAAAGAGCTGTGTTTGCAGAGAAGCACTCAAAGTGATATTGACATGTTGTCAAGCCGGTGCCTCTCTCGGAGGATGTCTTGGGTTGTTGACAGGCCTGAGCTGCGATCAGGATTTTTTTTTCCCCTTCCGTCTGCTGTTGAGTAATTTCAGCTTGTCTTCTAGGAATGATGTGTTACGACTATTTTTAGTCAGGACTCTAATCATCTTTGGTAAAGTTAGTCAGAACTCGTCTAGAAACACCTGGTTGGAGGTTCCTTGGAGATCACCTGTCTAAAACGAGCTCAGGAGAAATTTCTTTGATTGAGCTTCCATTTATTGTAATGATGAGGAGAATTTAGCAGAAAAAGTCTTGTGAAGATTGTGTTTCTGCTGTTAGCCTGTCAGCTGTCACCACTTTTCATAGATTGTTAGTAAATTTGCAAACTGGTCAACAAAATGATGCATCAGTTTACTGGAAATACAGCATGCAGCACATTAACTGAAATGCAATAATTACAGTTTTTTAGGAGAATGTTTATTTTTGGCAAAGCTCTGACCTGCTGACGTACAATTTAGCACATTCTGATTTCTTCAAGAACTCCATATGAATACATTTATTTGATGAATAAATGTTTAATTTAAATTCAACAAGTAACAAAGGTTTCTTTTCCAGTGACTGGAAATGTAGAACTACTATGTTTTACTGCACAAAAAAGTTTTTGTACAATTAAAAAACAGAAAGAAACTGCTTTATTAACCAAATTCTAAAAGTGGACGGACCACATAACTAAACTTTTATATTGTTTCACGGGCAGTGTCCAACACCGAAAAGGGAAAAATGATCATAAATGTAAAATTATCTTCTATTAAAGGTCTCATTCGCCATTTTTACAATTAATTTTCTGTGGTCCCCAGCCTTAATGCATGCCTCGTGTGGGAAAAAAAGCTCTGGCGCTCCTGTTTCAGAGGGTAGAATTTGTTATGTAAACATAACTATTATACGATACCGATACTTGGATCCGAGTACTCGCAGATACCGATACTTCTACCACACAAAAAATGCAATGAATTGGAATACAGGTTTTATTTTATTCTCTGCTTTCAACAGGAAACGACTGTGAGGTTAACTTTTACCGATACCAGTATCGATATCTGTGTATCCATAATTTGCAGTAGGAATGAATGCTTTGTAAATCGTACTCTGCGGGACCGGTACACCGGTGCACCATTTCCAGGAACTTGAATTAAGCCACATCACATCTGAGCTTCGGATGGCAGATTTTGGATCATCTCCTGATATTTGGACATCTCTCCTTGGATTGGATGACAACAACACAACTCTACCACTGACTTGCAACACTGATGTTTTATCTCCTCTAATAAAAATTATAGGCCAGTGTCACTACTTCCACAGTTTTCCAAAATACTTGAAAAAGTCTTTGCATCACGGTTGGATAAATTTATTGAAAAAAATATGATTTTACATAATGAACAGTATGGATTCAGGACCCAACATTCAACAACAATGGCAATAATGGAATTAACAGAGAAAATATCTGAAGCGATAGACAATAGAGAATACTTTATTAGTGTTTTTATTGACTTAAAGAAAGCTTTTGACGTTATCGATCATTCAAGGTTACTGCAAAAATTATATCAGTATGGAATACGAGGGGTTGCTCATCAATGGGTTAGAAGTTATTTAGATAACAGAAAGCAATATGTTCAGATAAATGGCATTACATCAGAGCTACGAAATATTGCTTATGGAGTGCCACAAGGGTCGGTCCTTGGACCAAAATTGTTCAACCTGTATATCAATGATTTGGTAAATGTGTCTGACAAACTAGGTTCTGTTTTGTTTGCAGATGATACAACATTGTTTTATTCAGGGTCTGATATAAATGAAGTAACTCATGTGATAAATATTGAACTGATAAAAGTTAAAAACTGGTTTGATGTAAATAAATTAACACTTAATCTTAAAAAAACTAATTTCATTCTATTTAATGACAAAGAAAATATAGACGTAATATTAGAAATAGATAACATGGAAATTCAAAGGGTAAAAGAAATCAAATTTTTGGGAGTAATGATTGATGAAGCTCTAAGCTGGGAATCACATATAGGCTATATAAAAGGTAAAGTGGCCAAAGCCATTGCAGTATTATATAGCGTAAAGTTTCTACTTAATAGTGAAGGATTGTTATTACTATACAATGCACTGATTCTGCCATACTTAAATTATTGTGTAGAAATCTGGGGAACTGCATATAGAATGTATACACAACCTTTGTTTGTTTTGCAGAAAAGAGCAATGAGAATTATAGACAACACTCATAGTACAGCTCCATCTAATCCATTATTTATAAAATATAAAGTAATTAAATTTCATGATTTGGTCAACTGGAGAATATTGCATATAATGTATAAAGCAAATAAAGGTACATTGCCAAAGAATATTCAGCATATATTTGAAAAGAGAGATAGCAGTTATTCGTTGAAGGGATTTGAAATCTTCAAAAAACCTAAATTTAGAACAAGAATGAAGGAAATGAGCATATCTGTGAATGGTGTGAAGTTGTGGAATTGCCTGGACAGAGAATGGAAAGAGTCAAGAACTCTAAAAGTGTTCAGTCTGCACATTAAATCACGTGTGTTGAGTGGATATGACAACGGACAATTGATGTGGACGTAATAATTAACAAATGTGAACAGTTACGGGACTGAAAGAATTGATGAGGGACTGCACAAATATAAATTGATATTTAAGTTTAAAAAGGGGGCAGAAATAATAAGATTGTTCTTCTATCTGCTCCCTTTCATTCAAATATACATTGTGTTTTTTGAATATTGTTTAGTATCTGTTGTGTTATTTTTTTATTGAATGAAATAAAGATAATAAAAAAAATAAAAATAAAAAAGCCTGGTGGCATTCTGCCATGTAGTGGAGTTGCTAATGCTAATGGTTAGCTTCTACTAACAAAACGGTGCGGTTTCCTGGACTCTAAACCAACAACAGCCTTACCCGTCATGAGTCAAGATGGGCGGATCCATGAATGTTAAGTGACAGTATGACGTAGATCTGTCAGGCTTTTCAAATTCCGTCTATTTTCTATCAGAAGCTAATGCCGGAGATAGGTGTAGGAGACTATTTTCATGTTCAGGCCGCATGAAAAACACAGAGTGACCTATTATAATCAGAACTAAGATTTTAAAATGGTTTTTCAGTGTTCTACTCCTTTAAGGTGCGAGTCGGCGGAAAACAGCTGGAATATGAGTCTTGCTCATTAATTGTAACGATATGCAAACGTCTCGCCTCTGACTGGTTAACGGCAACGAGACTTTTCCGCTGCCTTCCGTTTGCTCTTCTTTCTTGGGTAAAAAGTTCACATTTGATGTGTTGTGTCCACAAAGGGAAACCATAACCCTAACACAAGCCTGAACGTGTTACGCCATGTCATGGCGTTGCTAACGGTTAGCTCCCGCCAGCCCAGACGCACTCTGCTCTCTCCCAATCAAAATCAACACAACCCACTGCGGTCAAAAGCTAAGGTGGGCAAGGCCATGCACACTCATTTTGGTCTTATGGGTGTGGCAGCCATCGTTATTTGGGTTTACTCCAAAGGTTTTATACAAAGATCTTCCACAGCTGATTTTTAAATATTCAACATTTAAAATAAGACATTTAAAAAAAATGCTATTTATGGTAGAGTAAAAGAAAAAGTAGGTGTTCTTTTTTTCCATGCAGGATGACATATCGTCTTCCTGCTGGAACCACCCTGAGGACGAGGTGCACAGTCAGACCCCAGCGAGGTTGAACGGTCGAGGCCATCAGGCAGCTGTGCGACATATTGTTCTGATATTTGGCTGTCTGGGCACCTCGTGGGCCTTCACCTCATCCATTCATACCCTCCTGGAACACACGAGGCCAGACCTGCTCAGATGAGCAGCTCACGGCTGTTGACCATAAAAACTGCATCAGGGCAATGAGGCACAAAGAAAAGGAAGAACGTGTAGAAAAAGGGTGGAGAATGAGGCGGTTGATGGAGATGGCTAAAAGGAGGGCGGGGAGAGTGGGCTGGTGAACGACAAAGGTGGAAAAAGGAGAGATCGACTAGAAATAAGGTAGAAAAAAGGCAGAGGGAGAGGAGGGAAAGTGTGTGCTCAGGCCAAATGGGAGCAGCGCAGCTCCAGCTGGGACCATAAAACAGCAGGTGGATGCCATCATTAGGTCTGGCAGAGAAAACTGGAATCCCAGAGTCCCAGCACTCTCCACGCGTCTCCACCGGCAAAAACGCTCATCTGCTCTGGAATCAGGCGCTGATGGCATGACATAAAACATGACACGGGGACGGGGAGGGGAAAAAATCATTTGAATCAAAATGAGTTGTTTTCACGTTTCACCCACAAAGTCTTCCATTTGTGGTTCTGGGTGCGTTCCTGATTTATCTGCATCTGTCTGCACTGTTTGAGGGCTTTCCCCCAGAAAAACACAAGTTTATCTATTTGCTGCCATAAAAGCTTTGCTTGTTTCAAATTGTAATTTTGAGTACAATTGTCTTAAAAGCCCAAGCTCATTTATTTTTTCAACTGAGTCATGGGCTCTCGCGCTCCTGTTTCAGGAAGTAGAAATTAGCCGGAGCAGAGGGGCACGAATGACTGCATTTGTAGTCTTTTTTTCTGATATTCAGCCATCTTGGCTAACAGCAATGCAACTTTTATCACCGACTCTGTTTTGTAACTGTGTTTTGTCTCCATAAATAAGTCAAGCCTGAAGGATTTCTGCCATGTTTTGCATTTGCTAATGCTAACAATTAGCTTCTACCAGCCGAGATGCCTGCTGCTCTTTCCTGGATGCTAACCCAACAACAGCCTTCCCCGTCCAGAGCCAGGATGGGTGAGTCCATGAATGCTATTTTACAGCGCAACTTAATTAACTGGCTTTTCTAATCCAAGCATTTCCTTGTCTCTTTCTATTGGCGGCTAATGCAGGAAATAGGGGTAAAGACCATTTTCACATGTTAACAAGTAGAAAAATGGTTTCAGTGAACTTGGCCTTTGAAACAGACCCTCCAGTTGTCTATAACAGATGCTGCATGTCGCCATTCCTCAAAGCTTTTATAATTCCTGCTAACGGCAACACCTATACTTGTTCTTCAGCTTTTGTTAATTCAATAAATAACTTCTAGTGTTGTGTGTTATTTAGGTGCAACATCAGCTGGTGGAAGACTGAGGAGTGTACCTTGGAGCTGTCATCTGGGATGATAGCTGGATGGCAGATGAGAGCTGCCATTGCAGCACCCTCCAGGTGCCCTCAGGGCTAAACGGATGGGTGCAACATGGCACTTTCAGAAGGTACTTCTGCGCTCTGATTTATCTTCGCTCGCTGTGTTTTGCCTGCCTGCCAGTAGCAGGCATATGTCTGTTTGGAATGAGAAGTTTTCCTCTCAGTTTTTCATCCCACATGTACCACCAAGTCTTCATTAATCATTTTGGTGTCTTTTTACAGTTACCGGTGTTATCTGTAATGTAATTTAGTTGTACCGGCACACGGCTCAGTGACAAGGAAGTCATTCTGATTTGTAAAACATGAGTTACTTTTATCTTTATCTTAATCTTGGTGTAATGGCTGACAATGAAAACAAATACTAAAAAGCAGATTAAGCCCAACATATGTTACTTTTATTTGCTTCCGCATGCTCCCAGTAACAATAGAAACATGTGATATCAACTGAAACACAACTTTAAAATCTTAATGCCATTTCCTATAAATGCAAGAGTACGGATTATCAACAGTAAATGAGATTTTAGCTCAGATATCGCTCTTCTTCCCATTTTTGAAATGCATAATCATGGGCCAACTCTAATGTGGCTGAAGATTTCAATGCCCAACTTGGTAAACAACAACCAAATAAATATACATTTTGGTTTCGGGTCTACTTGGAGAAGTCTTATGCCCGGAACACCAGCTGTGAAGCGCTGCGAATTGGATTGCTCACGAAAGTTGTGCGCTGTCCACTCCTCCTCTGTTCACATCAGGCGAGATTTCCGATGAGCGCTTCTGCTCACGCCTACTTTTTTCCAAAGCCCTCCATCCCCGTGCCCTTGCTGTGGCTGTGTGTGTGTGTTTGTATGTGTGTGTGTGTTCATTTTCATCTCTCCAGTCTCTTTAGATACACAAAAATGATCACATTTATCAATCGCTGTGTTTTATTTTGAAAATTTTCTTTTATTTTGTTAAATGTATCAGCCTGCCTCTTCTGCTGCGGTTGGACTTCCTGGCAGAATTAACGCAGCTCTCTCGCGGCTCAAGATAAAAATTGAGCTCACACCAAAACGATCGCAGCACGGCGCGAGCCTTCGTGGCGCTTCGCAGCTGATGTGACCGAGAGCGTAGTTAAACGAGGGCGCCGATTAGAATCGCTAGTTGTTCCGCTGCGCTTCCGCGTCTGGTGTGTTCCAGGCATTAGCTTGCCTTGGTGGACATTCTAGCTGATAGCTCAACAATCCAGTTAGATTAGTGGTGTAAATGTCATGAATAAAGGCACAATTCTTTACGTTTAAAGCACTCATGGGCACCCAAATCACATTGTTCAAAGCTAAAAACATAAACAAAACTATTTTTAATAAATATTTTTGCATCTATACAATACATTTAGAATGTATTTATATAGCGATACAACAGTAATATCTGTAGATTCTCCACCAGAGGGCAGTAGACATGTAACAGACTAGCTATGGAAGGTTTTTGGATGTTTAAAGTTCAGAAGAGGTTTGATGTGAACCAAAAAGTGGGATTATAAAAGCCTGAAAATTGCACGTCACATTTAAATTAGCATTCTCACCCATCTTGGCTCGCTGTCGAGGAGGGCTTTATTTTTTTAATGTCCAGGAAAGAGCAGAGCACATCTTGTCTAGTAGAAGCTAACGTTAGCATTTGCAACTCCGCAACATGGTAGAACTCCATCAGAGGCTAGTTATTTGTGGAAATAAATCAACAATGTTGCAAAGCCGAGGCAGTGGTGTTTCTGTTAACCAATCAGAAGCGAGATGTTCGGCTATCAGGAAATAAGACTGTAAAACTTGTTTTCTGCTCTTGCTAACTTCTAACTCATGAAAAAGGAGTGCCAGAGCTTCTATTCAACAAAGATCGACTCAAGTCATTCGTTTATGCTAGAGACCACTTTAAATGTTTTGGAAAAATAGTGAACTTTGTCTTTAAATTTGTTGAATTCTAAAGAAAAAAACCTAATTTTCTTTACTGTAGAACAAGATTAATAAACCTTTGTAGATAGACAAAATATTATAAAGGTGTCTAGCATTTGTCTAGACAGCCTGGCAGGTCAAAGGTCAGTCAGGGACTGCTCAAATTCACTTTGAAGGGCACCAGGGCCCATGCGTTCCACTTTACACTCCCTTAGGCTAGAACTTGTTTGTTTCCCTCATTTGAGGCTGTTCAAGGAGCCATCTTAAACTAGTCTCTGTACGTAGTTTGTTACCAATTTAAATCTTTTAACTATTTGTTTTCTACTGGATCCCACATCTGCCATTTGGAAACAGTTATTAAAGCATATTCTGAAAAACTTTTAGCCTGGTTTTTATTTAGCACAATAACTCTTGGAACAAGATTAATCAAAACTCAACGTCTTTTGAACAGTTTTTTTCTTTTATGAATACTATATACAAGCTCCATTAACTACTGTAGACACTAGAAACTTGTTAAATTGAAATGTAGTCAATCAGTGCAAACAACCGCTCACCGAGCATCGCTGTGATGTAGATGATCTTCCTGATTTTGTTGTTTTGACTGCAGCAACTCATGATGCATCTTTTTAGTTTTTGATTGGTCTTTCACTGCAGTTCACTCTTTTTCCCTCCGTGGCCTCAGCGGGGAGCGAAGTGGTATGCGGAAGCATGTCATCCCCTGATTTCCTTTTAAAAAGCCGACCCTGATGCTTTTAAATGCATCATCAAGGCAATGGGCTGTCCAAGTCGGTTACAAGTTAACCAAATAAACACTGACAATGAAATTAATAATGCATATTGTTTGCGAATGCCTCAGCTGGATGATTTGACTGATGTATGCAAAGATGGTAATTTATTGAAAGTAAATTCATGTAATTGTGCAGCAGAACTTGATGAAGCAAAAGAAGGTGTCAGCACGGCTTCCATCATCATCAGAAGAAAGAAATCATTAAAGAGCAAAAACAAATCCAACTTCAAAGGACGGTGCAGAACAAACACTTATTTTATGGATGTGTTTCATTTAGACCAAAGTTCAGAAAGGCTGTTGTGGTAAATATGTTGGATTTGTTGTTGGTTGTTTGCGGATGCGAGTTTTGGTTTATTTATTTTTCTCACAGTCCACTGGGATGCAAACGCTCTCTCTGCACATATCAAAGGTAGTCGGTGTAAATTTGATTTGAAGATCAGGGGGAACAAGAGCTAAAATGTGAATTGTCATTGTCGAGACAGATTTCCACATCGAGAGGCTCAAGTGGCGAGACAATCACAGCGCCTGGCTCGGTAAAAATAGTTTCTAGATGGGCTGCATGTTAACAGGGAGACAGTGAAGAAAATTTAGATGTTGTCCCTGCTTTGCAGGGAATATGCATCAAGTTTGACTTACTTTTCCTGGAAAAAGACGTGTATTTGTTGCTAACAATAAAACGTTGTGTAGCAAAGAAAAGTGACTATGTATGCATTTTAAAATTCAACAACTTTACTTGCACTATTTGGATTTATTTTGTTTATTTATTACTACTAGATTTCATGTTAATCCTGAAGATTGTGACTGTTGAAGGAAACTCAATGCCGCAAAGGTGTTGCGTACAATTTTGATCAATCACCGTCTCTTACCTGAATTCAAGCCAGCAGAAAGTAAAATACAACTCATATAATATTTTTTATATTTTAAGAGGAAAGCCATTTTGTTTATTGTGGAATTAATTGGAATTTTGTTTGTTGCAATTGACGAAAGCGGATTTGTTGTCCAGTGGTTCAGTTAAATGTAAGAATCACATAAAACTGAGTATTTTCATTAAAAGAAGCCTGTAGGGGATTTTATATAAATACTTTTAGCTCAGAACCAAAACCCAGAGCTTATTCCCTTGCAATAGGTCAGGTGTGGGGAACCCCGGTCCTCGAGGGCCGGTATCCTGCATGTCTTTGCTCCAACACTTCTGATTCAGTGGCTGAATCACCTGTGCAGCAGCTCATCAGGCTCCGCAAAAGCCTGTTAATCACCTGCTGACTGAAATCAGGTGTGCTGAGGCAGGGTTAAAACTAAAATGTGCTGGAAAGCGGCCCTTGATGGACCAGAGTTCCCCACCCCTGCAATAGATCCTATATACAGGTGCTGGCCAGTAAATTAGAATATCATCAAAAGGTTGAAAATATTTCAGTAATTCCATTCAAAACGTGAAACTTGTACATTATATTCATGCAATGCACACAGACCAATGTATTTCCAATGTTCATTACATTTAAATTTGATATTCATAAGTGACAACTAATGAAAACTCCAAATTTGGTATCTCAAAAAATTAGAATATTCTGAAAAGGCTGAATATAGAAGACACCTGCTGCCACTCTAATCAGCTGATTTACTCAAAACACCTGCAAAGGCCTTTAAAAGGTCCCTCAGTCTTGTTTTGAAGGCACCACAATCATGGGGAAGACTTCTGACTTAACAGCTGTCCAAAAGACAATCATTGACACCTTGCACAAGGAGGGCAAGACACAAAAGGTGATTGCTAAAGAAGCTGGCTGTTCGCAGAGCTCTGTGTCCAAGCACATTAACAGACAGGCGAAGGGACGGAAAAAATGTGGTAGAAAAAAGTATACAAGCTCTAGGGATAACCGCACCCTGCAGAGAATTGTGACGACAAACCCATTCAAAAATGTGGGGGAGATCCACAAAGAGTGGACTGCAGCTGGAGTCAGCGCTTCAAGAACCACCACGAGGAGACTCATGAAAGACATGGGATTCAGGTGTCGCATTCCGTGTGTCAAGCCACTCTTGAACAAGAAACAGCGCAAGAAGCGTCTCGCCTGGGCCAAGGACAAAAAGGACTGGACTGATGCTGAGTGGTCCAAAGTTATGTTTTCTGATGAAAGCAAGTTCTGCATTTCCTTTGGAAATCAAGGACCCAGAGTCTGGAGGAAGAGCGGAGAAGCACAGAATCCACGTTGCATGAGGTCCAGTGTAAAGTTTCCACCGTCAGTGATGGTGTGGGGTGCCATGTCATCTGCCGGTGTTGGCCCACTCTGTTTCCTGAGGTCCAGGGTCAATGCAGCCGTCTACCAGGAAGTTTTAGAGCACTTCATGCTTCCTGCTGCTGACCAACTTTATGGGGATGCAGACTTCACCTTTCAACAGGACTTGGCACCTGCACACAGTGCCAAAACCACCAGCACCTGGTTCAAGGACCATGGTATCCCTGTCCTTGATTGGCCAGCAAACTCGCCTGACCTTAACCCCATAGAAAATCTATGGGGTATTGTGAAGCGGAGGATGCAATACGCTAGACCCAACAATGCAGAGGAGCTGAAGACGACTATCAGAGCAACCTGGGCTCTCATAACACCTGAGCAGTGCCACAGACTGATCGAGTCCATGCCACGCCGCATTACTGCAGTTATTGAGGCAAAAGGAGCCCCGACTAAGTATTGAGTGCTATACATGCACGTTCTTTTCATGTTCATTCTTTTCAGTTGGCCAACATTAGAGAAACAAACATTTTTTCATTGGCCTTTAGAATATTCTAATTTTCTGAGATACCAGATTTGATGTTTTCATTGGTTGTCACCTATAAATATCAAAATTAAACGTAATAAACATCGGAAATACATTGGTCTGTGTGCATTGCATGAATATAATGTACAAGTTTCACGTTTTGAATGGAATTACTGAAATATTTTCAACCTTTTGATGATATTCTAATTTACTGGCCAGCACCTGTATGTGAATATATAATCTAGCCAAAACCCATAGACAGAGCTCAGTCGTGAGTCGGAATCTACGGTTGTCTTTAAAACTGTGTCCTCATGCTATTGGACAACGACCAACGTGATGTACTGACCTCGGTCAACAGGGCAGTCCGTCAAACACTGTTGAAGATGAAGCAAACACAATCTTTTTTGAAAAGCGGAGTGTAAATTGTCCAAATTTTATACTAATTTAAACAAGAACCATTCCCGAGCAGACAACACCTTTGTTGTTTCCTCTGTGGCAGCTTTAGTGTTAAGCCATCCCAACAAACAGAGCGCTGTGATTGGTACAGCACTAAACTGTTTGAGCCAATGGAGGACCTGTGGAGGCTACAATGGAGAGTGGCTAGCCTGACCTGCAAAGCAAGATCTTTTGCTGCTGCTATGGTCTGTCTAGACTTCTATGCTAAGGGCTCATGTGTGAGCATTAGAAACCTCATCAGAGCAGAGGTTCCCGTCCTTTTAAAGGTGGTGTACAAGCTTTCACGTCCAGGGCCAACAACATCAAGTTAATAGTCTTCGAGGGCAGTAAAAACTGGCAAATGCGCAAAAATCTGAACATAAAAATGTTAGAAAGTTTTCCACATCAACAAACTGCAGGAGAGACTAAATTCATCATTCTAAAAAATTCATTGGTGGCCGGAAAAAAAACACTCTGGGGGCCGTAAATGGCCCAGAGACCGCACTTTGGACATGCCTTTTGCAGAGCTGCAAAACAATAACCGCTGAGAGTCATGGCTCCGTTGGTTTCTGTTTGGAGCCATTTTTACAGAATTTCATAATTTACTAATTCTATGTGTTTTTTTACAGTGTAAACCTACGACTGGGGCTTTCTGCAAATCAACACGATTTGGTGTTTCATGACCCATTCCACTGTCCAGATCCCAACTTCGGTAACCGCAACCCCTCACAGAATCAGAGTAAATACATTTACTTTTACAGCGAAGATTTTCTCTTTAAACTTCATTAAAAGGTATTTTCAGTTGGCTTGGCTGAGCAGATCCTTGCCATGCGGAGGCATGTACAAGAGAACTTTAACCAGTGAGGTCATGTTTATGAGGATCAGTTCTGGCAGATGACTTTCTATAAACTAAAAGAACATCAGCAATTCATAGGAATAATGATGTTCTGCACAACCGTATGGTGGCATGTTCACTTCAAAAATAAATCATGGATTTCCAGAGATCTGGTGACTACTTGAAAATATCTTTAAAAATTGAAACTACAATACTTCCATTACGTTCTCTAATATCAGTTTGTGTCTTCTTAGGTTTTTATTTTGTGTCTCAGCAGCATTTGGACTTAATTCATATGAAACGAGACACTCAGAACGCTCAAATATGAATGAAATACATGCAAAAGTATCTTTTACTTTCCCATCTCTTCTCATGTTATCCTGCAAACAAATAAGTCACTTTTTAAAATGAAATCACATTAAGAAAAAGAAAGGCTTTGCTAGATTGTTGCTGCTGAATATTAATCGTCTACACCATATGTTCAGGAGGAATTTCATCCGCTCGTTACTGAACGTGATTGCTTTTGTCAGCCGTTAATTAATGGTTGTTGAAAAAACAAAAGACTGAGATGTTGGACATGATTAAAGAAATTGAAGTTTGTTGTAAACACAGACGTCACATGACGGGTAACGAGATAAGAGAGAATAAATTATTGTCACTTAGTGTCTGTTGTGTTCTTTGTGGGAGCTGCTTGGAGAGCTGCTTCTCACCGAAGGAGATGTTGCAGCGTACGTGAATAATTAGCATATAATACATGATCATATCATGATGAAGTTTGGTATTTTTATCTTGGGTTGCTGACTTGAATTGCCCATTTTTCAGGTTTTTTTCTAAGCATTGGCAACACCTTTTTGTGTTTGGATAAACACAGGCTGTGTCCAGATGCAGGAGCTGCATCCTTTAAAAGGCCCAGCTTAGCCGTAGGCTCGTGTGTATGTAGCCTCTGTCCGGCTACATGGTGGTGCAGTTGTTGGCACTGTTGCCTCACAGCAAGAAGGTTGCAGGTTCAAAACTCGGCTGAGGCCTTTCTGCGAGGAGTTGCATGTTCTCCCCATGCATGCGTGGGTTTCCTCCAGGTGCACCAGTTTCCCCCACAACATGTCCTATAGGTTAACAATTGTAAGTCGCTTCAGACAAAAGTGTCTGCCTAATAAATAAACAAACATCGTAGCTCATCCCCACCAGTGTGTGAATGACTGATTGTGTTGTGAAGCACCTTGGGGGGTTGTAAAGGAAGGTGCTATACAAATACAGGCCATGTATAAGAAAGGAGTTAGAGGGACAGAATATGAAATAATTCAAATGGTAAGATTGCGCATTTTAATGAGGGGCCCTTTATTAATAGTTAACAATATCAGGAATATTAATAAAGGGACCTTTTGTTTATTAATGCTTATGTTTTATGTTTATGTGCTTAGCAGACGCTTTTACCCAAAGCGACGTACAATTTTTTTTTTACCTATAGGGCATGTTGTGATCTGTGGGGGAAACCGGAGTACCCGGAGAAAACCCACGCATGCATGGGGAGAACACACAACTCCATGCAGAAAGGCCACAGCCGAGTTTCGAACCTGCGACCTTCGTGTTGCGAGGCAACAGTGCTAACCACTGCGCCACCATGCAGCCCAATGCTTAATAATGCGCTAACATTAATAAAGTGACTTTTTCTTCATTAATGCTTAATAATGCACTAAGTAACATTAAAAAATGAACTTTTTGTTTATTAATGCTTAATAATGCACTAAGTATGATTAATAAAGGGATCCTTTGTTTATTAATGCTTAATAAGGTCCTAAGTAACATTAATAAAGGGACTATTTGTTTATTAATGCTTAACGGACCCGTTGTTTGTTAATGCTTGATAAGGCACTAAGTAACATTAAAAAAGGGACCCTTTGTTCATTAATGCTTAATAAGGCACTACGTAACATTAATAAAGGGACTTTTTGTTTATTAATGCTTAATAATGTGCTAACATTAATAAAGTGACCCTTTCTTCATTAATTCTTAATAATGCACTAAGTAACATTGAAAAGGGGACTTTTTGTTTATTAATGCTTAATAATGCACTAAGTAACTTAATAAAAGGACCCTTTGTTTATTAATGCTTAATAATGCACTAAGTAACATTAATAAAGGGACCCTTTGTTTATTAATGCTTAATAAGGCCCTAAGTAACATTAATAAAGGGACCATTATTGTAAAGTGTTACCAAAAATAATGTGAAAATTTAAATCCAGTTTGACTGTGTTTCTGTCAGGTTAAAAATCAAGAGGTGAAGAGAAATCGCCTGTCAATCGTTTTTCTGTCTTAATTCATTAATTTGCTTTCAGACTGACAAACAGTGTCATGGTTTTCTGACAGGGCCTTGAGACAGAGCTGATCTCATCATTAATTAAGTGTCATTTCTCCCTACATGCTGCCTGTGCTTAATTAGGATGGGGGGTTCATTTGGGAGGGCTTATTAACTGGAACAAATTTGTTAAAGGAATGAGGCAGAGGAAGATAAAAGAGGGAGTAAGGGAAGGGGAAGCCTGACAAGGCTCGAGTTTTGTGATTGATAACTGCATCAGTCGAGACTCGAATCAAACTGGGAGTGACTGGGAAAAAGAGGAAATCTAGGAGGATAGAAAAGGTGAGGGAGTGGGGGTTAAAGGAAATGATTGGAGACATATGTTTGGTCTCAGGAAAGATGGAGTTGGGTGGAGAGGAAGGGACAGAAAGGCATGACCAAAGCAGCAGAGACATTATTGGTCATTTTGGTAAAGAAACACATTGGGGAAATGTAACCTAAGAATGCTACATACACAAACCTTTTTAGACCGTCACTGTTAGACGCTTCTGGAAGGACTTTTGTCCTTTGTGTGTGCAAGGCTAAAGCTAATGAAGGAACGGTGTCAAATTCACGGGTGATGCTGTTTCCTGTTTCCTTAACTCGCTTTGACAGAATGGGTTTGGCCGAGCCGGTGGAACAACAGATGTTTTGCTCAAAAGCGAAAACCGGGTTGCCAAAAATTCCCAGTAGCAGTGCATATGTTTGGAGCTGACCTAGCACAGGTTTTAGCAAACTGCGAACGCCGTGAGACGCGATGACTTTAGGACACGGAAGACTTGCTGTCACGAGTGATGTGGATGGAGAGCTTTACCTCCTGGAAGTTGGCAGTCTCAAAACAGATTTAGCCTCAATGTTAAAGTTTGTTGCTAAAATGCAAATAGGTAGTGTGCCTCGTTTCTGCTTGCATCAGTTTGTGTGCAAAATATTTCAGAAAATATTGACTGGATTGACGTCTACAGGTGATTAGATTTTAAAGTCAACCAGATTTCACTTTAGCAAACACAAAAACCAGGTAAAATCTGCTAATATCCAACGAAGATTCAGTGAAAGTTGCTTAAACTCAAGTCCAACTTATTATGTGAGATCTTAACCTCATTCAAGATGGCCAACAGCAAATCGACCTTAGCCAACACATAAGATGCTGTGACAGTGTAGTGTACTTTTTGATGTAGTCGTCGCTGAGGGTCGTTAACAACACATACTGCGAGTAATAAAAAAACTTGCAAAATGATAATTTCATCTTTTCTCAACATAAGATGACCTTACTTTCAATTCTGGGTTCACTGGGTCAAAGATGTAATCTCACTTGCAATTGCAAGGAAAGGGTTGTTTTCTGTGAAATAAATAAACTCTGGTGCTCTCGTTTCAGGAAAGAGAATTTAGTCAGAGGAGTGGGGGCTTGAAAACGTAAGTAATTTGTAGTCTTTGGCCTAGAATATATTTGCTTTTTTAACCTCTCATTGATGCAGGCTGAGTCTTTGTTCACATACTTGCTGCTGCACTGCACATAGTACTGGAGTCTTCCACTAGGGGGCACAGTAGAAAACTCTGACTAGATAGACAGTGGCCTAAGTTAGTAGGGTACAACCAAAACAAACATGGTGTCAACAGAAGAGATCAGTTGATGATTCACTTTGAGATCATGGCGGGAAAAAAGGGACCGTATCGTAGATATGAAAGACATCTAAACCAGAGACAGTAACCATGGCGAGTGTGTCTCGCTCGTTTTGTCATCTGGTTACTCGTATATTGCTGCGTTCAAATTCTTTGCTTTAATTTCGGGGGCGTGCACAAACGATACTTCAAATCGACACAAGTTACGTGCGGCAGCCATTTTAAGCATGTGTACGTGTCGTTAAACAGCAAAAATAATTCAGGATTTACTCATTACTTCAATTCAATTCAATTAAAAAATACTTCATTAATCCCAGAGGGAAATTGATTAATATTCATGACATACAAACGTCTAGCCTCTCATTCGCTAACAGCAACACAACTCTTCCACTGCCTTCATTCATTCTTCTTTCTTCAATTTAAAAAAAAACAATATTGATGGATTATCACCACAAATAAAAAGCCAGAATGTGTTCCACCAAAGTTGCTATCGCTAACGGTTCGCTTCTACTAGCCAAAATGAGCTCTGCTCTCTACTGGCTACAAAATCAACAAAGGCCTTCTGTGATTTCAAGCCAAGATGAGGGAGTTCATGAAAGAAATTTTCATTGATAGATGTGTGTGGCTTTAAAAAAATATAGTAAAAAAATATAATTTTTATTTTGGCTGCTAATGCAGGAAATAGGGGTAGAAGATTATTTGAACTATTTTGCGTTTCTCAGAGAAGCTCCTCTTTAGGAAGTTCGAGATACTCTTGTTGGATTCTTAATCCACAACAGAGCAGGCTGGGTTTATTTTTACACACTATTTTAATCCAGAGCTTTCTTAATCTTGGCTGAAAGTTTTCACAATTTGTTAACTCTGACTCCGTTTAAAACGTCATGAAAGTAAAGAACAAAAACAGATTCCTGAATTTTTTTAAAGCACAAACAAAATTAAAATAAAATATTACCAACAATGACTGAAACTTTTTTGTCCTAGCCACATTTTGTCTTCACTGCGGTGCAAACTTCTGAGAGCCATTAAATCTTGAATGGACCGACTTAAGGCGAGAGCAAAACACTCCTCTGTTGATTGACAGGTCTGGCCTTGCCTTAATAGAACATAATTGGGCAATTTTGAAGGGTCTCTGAGAAATGACCAAATAATAACACATGACTTGTCTTAAGACTTGTTTTCTTAGATAATTGTGCAAAAAGCATCTGGCACACCATTAGTTCCATTTTCACATTAGAATAATAATCCTTTTGAACCAATAAACTCGCTCAAATGTCTGAGCTTGGGTGGTGGGGACTGGGAAAGGAGTGAATACTGTATTCTGCAACAAGGGGATGAAATTTTATCTTTCCATTAATAAAAATGTTGATTTGGCAAATTTATACATTTTCATTATCAAACTGCATTTTTTTTATATTTTCTATTTATTACAACATGTCTGCATCATGTTTTTAGTAGTTTTACCTGCCAATTAAAGGATTTTTTACCAAATAAAACAGACAGAATTTAGTTTAGCAGGTCTCCTTTGTTTCAAAGCCATAATGTAAAAATACACCTCAGCAGAATGACTCCGAAGCCCAGATTTATTGTTTTTTTCATGCAACTTTTATTAAGCTGCAGACAAATCTTCCTTCAAGTTTAAAAGTATGAACACACACACAAAAAAAAAAGGAAAAGCGGTGATTTTCTTTGCCCCATCGCCTTACCTTTCATGTGTAAAACAATAACGGAGCCCTCAGGGATTGTTATTGTTTTGTCTGGCTAGCAATGAAAGATTACACCAATATCACGTTCCAGATTAAAGGATAATTAAAAAATGTTATTTCCAAGTTATTGCTGTCCATAAAACTTTGATTAGGCAAACATTACCCACATTAGGGCTTAATCGCCATTGCCCCTGTGATTAAAGTCAATGATTTTATGCACTGCATATAGAATATGAAGAAATGAATAATTAAGAATGCAGAAAAAATGGCGGCTGAGAGAGTATTAACATAGGTAATGCTGGATCATTCTTTGGAACAGCTCCAAGGGATTAAATGGTTATTTTTTTATTAACAACTTTACTTTTACAACCCACACAACACATTTTTATACAACGGCTTTTGTTCTTGTTGAGCCGGTTGTCCAGTAATTGGAAGACTGCAGGTTCGATCCCGGCTCAGGACAGAGAATTCTGCTGTTGTGTCCTTGGGCAAGACACTGCACCTTGCCTGATGGTGGTACCAGTGGTCGGCAGCCTCGCCTCTGTCAGTGCGCCCCAGGGCAGCTGTGGCTACATCGTAGCTCATCCCCACCAGCGTGAGAATGCGTGTGTGAATGAGTGAATCATACGCTGTAGTATAAAGGGCTTTGGAGTCCTTACTCTGAGAGGCGCTATACAAGTGCGGGGTCATTTATCATTTATTTATCATTTGTATCCTAGCGGTCTCCCCAACCACCAGGCCAATACCTGGCCCCATTTTTATATTGAAAACTTTTATTTATTTATCTCTATATACATTTGTTTGCAAAACAGAGGGAAGAATAATAATAGAGCGGCCAAAAAAATTAAAGCAACCATATGTTCCCTCCTCAAAGCATGTGCAGAGCAGTTTGTGGAGTCACTTTGAGGAATGGCCTGGATGAAGGAATTAAAGCTTCTTTCCAGAGTATTTCTCTTATTTGCTGACAAGCGTATCACACAAAAACGCTGTTCCTTTGTTTTTTTAAGATGGCGACTTCACGTTTCTGTTCATAAATGTGCTTCTGTAGCCGACAAACAGCTAAAACACGGTGTTTTACGAGTTTTATTCTCATGTCATGTTGTGTTTTCATATATTTATGTTCTAGAGCAGGGATTCCCTTAGTGTGGTGCGCGCACCCCTGGGGGTGCGCAAGCTGCTGCTAGGGGGTGCGCGAGGTGAAAAGTGTAATAATGGCTGTAGAGCTCAGAGAAGTCTGTCAAAAGTCACCATTAACGTAGCCAAAAACTCATTTGTGGGTGGGCCTAAGAAAATGTAAGTGGGCCCAATAAATGTAATTGAAAACAAATATATTTTGCTTGTCTGTGTGTGTGTCCTCCGCATATGCCTTAGCGTGACGTCTGATATATATATATATATATATATATATATATATATATATATATATAGCCATGCCCTGATATGGGGCTGGGGGGTGCGTCGACATGGTCGGGACATAGAAGGGGGTGCGCGGCTAAATAGGTTTGGGAACCGCTGTTCTAGAAACTTTCTTGTCCGTGAAAAGTTCATCAACTCTGCATCAGCCGAGGTATTTCTTAAATTTGAAGCATTTAAGCGGTAGTCTAACGCTATTGGTTAGTTCTGGTCAGCGCTCAGTTTCCTATTGCACGGAGCTCTGCCGGGCAGGGGGCGTGCTTAGAAAAAAAAAACACGAATTGCTGACATTATATCACAGTACATGATAAGATAATCATTTTTATGGATATCGGACAAATCATACATTATTTCTGAAAGAGGAAAACTCTGGAAAGCAGCTTTAAGCAAAGCAAAAATATTGCACAATTAAAATTGATTGATAAGGAGTACATTCGTGAAAAGAGTATAAAAGATTATGGTAGTAAAAAAAGTCTTAATTATTGCAACTGCTAACTGGGTTAGTGAGTGAGTGTGAACTTGTAAATGCACATGCATGCACACCAACACAGTTACGAATATAAATGTAGACAACCATAAGCATGCATGTGCATTGATATTATCTTTTAATTGCCGTTGATTGCAAATAAGAATGTGTAGGAAGATATTACAGGTCTTGAGAAGCCATTGCTTCTTCCTGCTCCCATTATGAATGCTATTTTTTTATGTATCCAAATCTTTTAGTTGGAAGTTTCATGTGTTTAACGTGTTTTTCGGCATGTGAAATTAAAGAAAACATCTGCAGGAACCCTGACATCCAAACTTTTCTGCTTCTGCCCCAACAAAACTCAAAGAAAAGTATTTTTTACCACATAAATCAAAAACAAACACGAGTCAGACTTCACCAGCAAAAGAAAACGTTTCTCTTCTACAAGTTGGATATGAATTTTCCTCTAACTCAGCACATGATGTACTGACATCATAATTTAATTTGATTCTCCAGATATTGAAAAATTAAAAAATTAAATGAATGAACTAAGAGTGAATATATGTAAAGATTTTGAAAGGGTAAGTTAAACATAAATTAAAAAGTGCATAAAAATGCAATTAGAATTTTGGTTTTTCGCAAATTAAAGATAACCGTACGATAAATACGACATTTCCCCAATCACACACCTATTTGTACTCCGGTGATGCTGAGCTACAACATAGCCCACAGACGCCACCAGTCCCTCCAACCACCATCAGCAGGCAAGGCGGGTTGAGTGTCTTGCCCAAGGACACAACAGCAGTATTCTCTGCTGGGAGCTGGGATCGATCCTACAACCCTACGATTACCGGGCCACCCGCTCTATCTCCTGAGCTTCTGCTGCCCGCATTCCTACTAACCCCTTCTTTCCACCGGAGCCGTCAGCAGCACGTTACTGCAGCAGCACGTCTTGCTCGCGTAAGCTGCTGCTTGGCCCTTCCCACGAGGCGCGAAGCAGCAGGGGAGCAGCTGTCACCGACAGAGCACGAAGTCACACGAATGACTTCGTCAGTAAACACAAGAATTAGCAGGAGAAAATTACAACATGGCTCCAAAAGGTTTGTTTTATGTTCTGTCCGTTTTATAATCGCCAATACGGACCTGAAAAACAAAGGAGACCGCTAGCTAGGTGATAACTTCTCAAGCTTGGTTTACGCTTGACGCATTCATTTTCCGCTTGGTGATGCGGCTCGCGGATGGAACGCGCTTCACAACTCGCAGCGTTTATGGTTCATGTGGCTTGTCTCTGCGGTGAGCCAATATTCTCCCAAACTGTAGGGGGCAGCATGGAGCTCTACAGCATGCATCCAACACTACACCATAGTAGAAGTAAAAATTACTGTTGTTTACAACACGGCATTCCAGCATTTTTTAACAGCGTCCTCGTCTTTTCCGACAGTGCGAGCCATTTCTCTCCAAGAGTTATTAACAACATGTTGATCACGGTGATCTCTGAGAGCTGAATCATACAAATGTCTGTATTTACGAACCTCTGCCATACTAGTTCTTGCCGGTCCGCCATGCTTTTCCGCGTCCGACTGTCTTCTGACTTCTTAGGTGCGCGGTGCGGAAATTTTGGGCCGTGTGGAGGCGCGGTGGAGGGGCGTGGTTGTTAAAATGACGCAATTTCGCCGCGCGGACCTCGCGGACGTGTCAAGCATAAACCAACCTTCACGGGGCCGCACAGTTAGTAACTTTTTATTCAAGTAAAGCAACCAGAAGGCAGTACGTTTCTTTAATCTGAAAATCTAGAGAACTTCGCTCCGTTTCCGCATCCGATTTCCTGTCTTTCCTTCCCCAAAAATGTCGAACTTGACCTTTTTCAGAGGCGTCGCGCATAGAAAATAGAACCGGCGCGTAAGGGCCGCGACATGGTGCTCCTGAGTCACGGCCGACTCGCGCTGCTGACGGCTGCAGACGGCTCCGGTGGAAAAGGTTCTGTTGACCACAGCGGTTCCTATCAGCAGCTATGACGTGCTGCTGACGGCTCCGGTGGAAAGAAGGGGTTAAACAAAAAGAGCCAGATGTTTGGTCACTCAACGTCTCCAACTTCAGTGTTGGAAAACAATTATTTTCTATGTGCACATCTTAAATTCATTATTAATTGTGCTTTCATGTTTCTTCATGATGCTAATAAAGCAACAACGGTCTTCCAGATCACCTGAAAAATGAGTCCAAGGACACCGAGCATTGCACGGGAAAGGCGTGGCTGTCTGCTTTGAGAAACGATGGAACTCCACAACTAAGATTAATGGAATTCAGATGGCTTTTAATTAGAGCAGCTGCAGTCATCAATTATCTGCCCACAACACAAATATTTTTATATTTGGGAAAAGTGTTGATTTATTTGATTTCGCTTGCGAGCAGATCTAGATGAATGACTTACCAGCTCTGTGAGAAAAGGAGAGGAGAGGAATTCTTGGGTTATTGGAGGAAAATGTTAACGATGTGACAGCAACAGGAAACCGAAAGAGTGATAATCTCCATAGTTTTGGATGGATTGTGAACCATAATCTTCAATTTCTTTGGTAACAGATGGTTTTTTTGTGTGTGTTTTATTTTATTTATTTATTTATTTATTTATTTTTTGTTGTTAAAACTGCAGCATTTAACCAGAATCAGTAGAAATACTATATTTTTAATCATAACCAGTTAACATTTTTAACCAAGTTTATTTCAACTTGGATTCTTAAACTGACAGTGTGCATTTTCCCTGGCAATAGGGGGCAGTAAATACCTAAACCCTCACAAGTAAGCTGGATTTTTGCGTTGGGGTAAGACTTTACCAACAGATGGCCAGTAGGGTCAAAAATCCCTGGGAGCACAATTTTCGAATGAGTACTTCGTCAGATGATTCAACCTTCAGCAAAATCACAAGCACATCAGACTCCCTTTCATAACTGGCAACATGCAAAGAGGTAAATGTGTGAAACAACAATGTTTATGAATGGCGCTTGTTACAAGTTAGTAAATGAGTTTTGTTCTCACGGGCTCCCCTAGAAGGAAATTACGCCTAATATGGCGTCACCCAGAGACTTAGGCCCGCTGCCATGAATTTTATATTCGATTTTTATGGTTATACGTTACAAAGCCGCCAATATTTTTTCAACAACTGGGCATCAATTAATGAATTTCAACAACATTTTGATGTATATTTCCAGAGATTAATGGTAAAAACTACACAATGTTAGCCTAGAGAACTTGACCAAATTCTTGCTTTGCAAAGTTTGGTCTAGGAACGCTCCACTGGAACCTCTGCGGCCCCTAGTAGCATTCTGCCTGGATAATCACAGCTCTCTACAAAAGTTTCAAACTGATAGAGCGCTGTGATTGGCACACAATGATGGGCCAATCACAGCACTCTATCAGCTTTGTGAGCCAATCACAGCGCTCCATTCACTTTGTAGGCCAATCAGGGTCCCCTATTCGTCTGGTGGGCGGGATGATGCAATGAAGTGGAACAAGATGGCGACAGCTCGTTTAAAATGGCTTGTAATGGGGTTAAACATGTTGGATTCTCCTGGTCTAATCAGAGCAGTCCCAACATCCTTTCGAGGGTACCAGAGCACTTGTAACACACCACACATGGCAGCATTATCTGATGAGATTATCTGTAGCGTTGCTGTGGTAATTATGCTTAACTTTGAAATTGTTAGAAGCAGCAGGCTGGTCAAAAATCAGCATGATTATCCTGATGTGTGAACCAGGCTTTAGCTTTCTGTGGTCCATATTCAGAGTAATACACACCTTCATACCAAAAAGCACTGTGACTACCTTTTACCTTTTTAAATAAGCACTCCTAGATGGAAGACACCCTGTGTTACTAATTACAGGAGACACCTTAGTTGGGCATGTCCTAATGATCAAGTCTTTTTATTTTCTAGAAATATAATTTCTTTGTGCAGACCATTTTTATTTTTTATTATTTTGCAAAACCAGAAAAATAAATATCAATGTCAGATTTTTATGAGTTGAATTTGAGTGAATTTTGAAGTATTGAGCCAGTCTCAAGTTATTTGAGTGACCACTGTGGGGGTGTCCTTTAGGGTAATATTCTATTTGTTTGTATGTGGGCAGGACATGGCTATATCTGACTTTAGTAAACAGGAAATCTTTAACTCTTATTGTTTTAGGTTTTTAGTTGATGTTTTAATATAGTAAGTATAGATATTTATGGTTTAATATGGAATCGCTATCACAGCCTGAATGTACCAGAGCAGAAATTAAACTTTGATTTTTTTTTTTTTTACCAAGCTTGAGTTTGTGTTAGTAATTAGTATCTGCACTGTCTGGCTCTAGGATATTTACCACTCTTTTTTTTATTGTGGCCTTTCTTTCATCCCATTTAGCTGATGGTGATGCTACCACTTGTCCATTACCTCCATCACTCTGAGACACAGCAGACACTTATGTCATCTCCCTCCAAGGGTCTAGTATCTCTAGCTAAGGCTGGACACTGACAAAGTAAACCACGAGGCACTGTAAAACTGCTTTATGCTTAAAAAATACATTCTAAATATAATTATTGTTTCATTTTTGTAAAAGTTTGCATGTTGGGGCGACGGTGGCACAGGAGTTAAGTGCTCGCCCCGTAATCGGAAGGTTGCAGGTTCGAGTCCTGCTCAGTTTGTCGCTGTCGTTGTGTCCATGGGCAAGACACTTAACCCACGTTGCCTGCTGGTGGTGGTCGGAGGGACCAGTGGCGCCAGTGCTCGGCAGCCTCGCCTCTGTCAGTGCACCCCAGGGCAACTGTGGCTACATCGTAGCTCATCCCCACCAGTGTGTGAATGTGTGTGTGAATGGGTGAATGACTGATTGTGTTGTAAAGCGCCTTGAGGGGTTCCATGACTCTTGAAGGCGCTATATCAAATACAGGTCCTTTACCATTTACCATTTACCATGTGTGATGATTATTCCTGACGAAACTTTACAAAATCATGCATAGAACAAAAACATCCATGTCTATTCTCAATACTTTAGCCTTTTGTTTGCTTTTAAGGTGAATTTCACAGTTTTGTTATATTGCAGAGAGAAAAACCTGTCCATGTTGCCACTCACTTTCAGGAGGAGGTCCGTGCTTAAGCATCTGCCAAACCCAAACAGATAATGACTTGATGTTAGCCGATAGGACGGTTTTCTCAAAGGGAATTGGTCCTTTCTTCTTTTATGGGGATGCATGAATTTATAAAATACCATTTGCATTAACTGCTGTGAATTTCTCTGATGCAGCAATTTGCTTTGACTACTTAGACGAGCTTGCCATCAAACTAATCCAACTCTACTGCTGCTGCTGCTGTCTGGAAAAGAGCTACAAGCCTGGCAAGTCATCCTATATATGTCATTATATAGTCTGGTCAGGACCCGGAGAGTGATATCAGTCGTCGGGCAGAATCTATGGTTGTCCTTACATCTCCATGCTATTGGACCGCGAATGTGATGTATTCATCGCTACGGATGTCAGTCAATAGGTTAGTCTGCCATACTCTTAACAAAAAATATGCAAATACGTCCATTTCCTAATAAAAGAACCTACCCATAGCTGATCTTGAGCCAAAGAAAAGTCTAAGGGTGTTTTCTCAATGTCAAGGAGCCTTGCCTTGCGAGGCGATGTCTTGAGAGGCCAGGCGCCTTGCTTGCAAGGACAATGTCCTTCCTTGGTCACAGAAAACGGTTAAAAGGAACACTTGCATCACGTGACCACGGCTTCCTTGGTGGTAACGCCACGTGACATGGGAGATAACGTTATATTGTATATGTATTAGTTTCAATGTAAACATATAACAAGCCTTTTATTTTTTTTTAATTGTGTATATGTTTATTAAATAAAAAATATAAGTGAGTTACTACCGAAGCTGCAACTACTAAGCAACTAACCAACAATAGATAACATCTTTGGATCTAAAAAAAACATTTTAAATTAGCTGACTTACTTTTAAACTTGAAAAATGTCCCCGAAATAGCTGCCGGCTTATGATCCAATTCAAAGATACTTTATTAATCCCAGAGGGAAATTAGAGTTTCAGTACATACAATTCAGAGATCAGACATACATGTGCAAGACACATGACAAGAATTGGTGACTGTAGTCATTCACAACCTGAGTCGCGCTACCTTAATAGAGAACAGAGGGTTACATGAGGATTGGTTCAGGTGGAGGGGAAAAAAGGCACTTCAGAGTTACCCTCCACCGGGACAGCAGCTTTGCTCTGCAAAAAAACACCTCAAACAGATATGCAACAGACTTCAGACAACACAACATAAGTGTCCACTAGGTGTGGTGGTGGGTTTGGGACTATCCACACATCAGTTCCTGCAGCCACTACAAGCAGCGCATGTCACCTCAGTCTGGACAGGGGGAGGAGCATTGACGGTTGGAGTGTGCAGTGACCCTGGAACGATTCGGCGGCCTTCCCGCAGTCCCAAGCTGGGATAGGAGACAGAGTTGCCATAGCGACGGCACATTCCACATTTCTTCTGAGGGGGAGTCTTCGTTGGAGCGTAGCAGGCTCAAGGGCACCAGATTCAGATTAGAAATTGTTTTGGGGCCAGACAGAGATAATTTCCTCTCTGTCTTAGATTTCCTTGGTCCTCAACCTCTCAAAATCCCAATAATGAACATTAATCTATCCCTATCCGTGCTGATTCATCCACTCTATCCTTGATGGCATCCATCTTTTGTGTCAATGAATGAATCTCGGCCAAAGTTCCAAGCTTGCGATTCATCTCGACAATTATGTGAGTCTGTGAATTCACAGCGCGGTGCAATCCATTTCTGAGCTCCACCGTTTTTTTAAATACCGCGGTGTATTGTGGGTAATTTTTGACCAAGGCTAGGCTACCAGACACCTCCCGTGTATCCTTGCTCAGTTAGCTAAACGGCTAATAAACGGAGAACATACGCCTCAGTAGAACATGAACATTGGAACCGATTGGAATACGTCTTGGCAGCTCCCGATGACGTATCTCCTAGGCAACCGGGGCAGGGCCAAGATATCAAGGCAAGGTTCCTTGGCATTGAGAAACACCACAAGTCTAAATAGTCCACAGTTTCAAACGAGCTGCCGCTATCTTTGTTTCACTCAGTCATAGTAACATCCTGCCCACCAAACCGCACTGTGAGTGGCATGACACAAGGATGTTTGGGCCTGCTGAGACCCAATCTGAGTTAGTCTAGTCCAAGGCAATTCAATTCCGGGCCTCGAGGGTCGGTATCCAACACGTTTTTGTGGTTTCTCTGCTCCAACACACTTGATTGAGTGGTTAAATCACCTGGTCAGCAGCTCATCAGGCTCTGTAGAAGCCTGTTAATCACCTGTGTAAGGTTATGAAGTTCATGGTTTTCAACTCCATACAGCTGCCCGGTGCACAATAACACCACAATAACACCGTGTAGAAAAACCATGGTCGGGTGTTCCTCAGACTGTTTACATTCCAGGAGAAGAGTCCGAAGGAGAAGAAGAAGCTTTACCTAATCAAAGTACTTTATTTGTGATTAAAATTATTAAGCAAAACAGATGTTGATCAACAATAATCAAGTGAATGATCTGTGAAATAAATATGTCATGAATTATGTTTAATGAAACCAGGACTACGGTGCAGACATACTGATCCTCATCTCCATAGAAACGCATGACACATTGTTCCAACCAATCAGAGCTTTCGGCTGCCGCAGGAGAATCTGGTGTTGACTTCAAGTGTCCAATCTACTTTACTGAAACTTATCAACAAGTCAGAGATATAAAAACAAGGCAACGCCATTTTAAGTCAGTTCCATCTTGACTTCAGTTCTGTTCACCATCATCCTAAAGACAAGCGCAGCCTGGCCGGATGAGTTTTCTTTAAACTAAGAACTGTGAAACGGGAGATTTTCGTCGTTTAACAACCAGACGACGTCCTTTCAAAATAAGAGCACCTGCTGACGCCGCTCAACGGTACCGGGGTCAACCCTCCAGACGGGCTTTGAAACGTTGTGATCGCTGCACCGACAGCTCCACCGTACATCCGAGGTTTCCAGACCTGGCAATTCCTGATCTACTTGGGAGACCCCACTGGGTACGTACACGGCAAAATAGCGGCTCATGTCATCACTTTATAAGCCTCGTGATACCTAGTCATAACAAAGACGACCAGATTCGATTACGTCATCCTAGAGAATCTGAACCAGACACACACACTCACACACACGCACCAACACAACATCCGAATCCATTCTCATCCATCACAGAGTTAGTCCTGGTAGATTGTTTAGAATTTATAATTCAGAAATTAAAGATTCTCAAACGATCCCATCTCTCTCTCTCTCTTTTATTGTCTCAAAGTCAATACAGAGTGTTTAATTAAACTCCCTGATGATAAAAACAGCCTATTCTTCTGTTTATAAAAAGTGAACTACTAACACTGTATTAAAATACAACTTTGGTTAGTTACATCACTTTGATTCCGTTACACCTGCTAATTAAAATCAGGTGTGCTGAAGCAGAGTTAAAACCAAATGTGCTGGATACCGGCCCTCAAGGCCCGGAGTCGAGTAGCCCTGGTCTAGACCAACATGCAGAACAAAATAACGCTGCCTTCTGATACGTTACGGTACGGCCTGCCCAGATTTCTAAAGAGTTCACGCTTTTGATCCCTGAATGTTTCTAGATCCCCTTTTGCTGATACTGATGGTATGTAAAGACATGTTCAGTGTCTTCTAATTAACCAATCACACTTGGACAATTATAATAGAGTTTATAAAACAAATGTTGCATAAAATGCGATAAAATTCCAGATGGCCTTGGTCTTAGTTGTACTTGGATAGCTGTTTGTCTTGCTGAACGAAGCCCATTTCTCCAGCAGGTAGGTTTTTATTACTCACGGGTTAAAAAGGTAGAGAAATCCTGTTGAAGCGTTTTCAATTAGAAAAGCTTCAGCATTTTTTGTGGTTTTTTTTTTTAGATAAAACGATAAAATTACAAGCAGATGTGCAGTTTTCGTTATAAGAACCTACAGATTAGCTCCAGGTTTGTCTAATAAAGGAAATTATTTGCTTCTTAATGACAGAAAAGTTTGATTTGGTTACTGTTGTTTAAAAATCACTTTGCTATTTGTCAGGTCAGGCCTGTTAAGTTACTCGGTGAGTTTGTTTTCATAAAGTTTCCTTATGAAGCAGGAGTTCTTGTGAAGTTTTAATGTGCTCTTAGGTACCAAATTGTGAATATTATCCAATAAGGGAAAGTTTGATGTTTTTATGATTAAACAGTCGCAGTGACCAAAACATAATGAAACCTTATTTACCTCAGCTTTCCCATAAGCCTCTGCTTTTCTCATATGTGCAATTAAGGACAAAGCTGGAAGTGTTAATTTGCTTGATGTGCACTTCTCAAAAGCAGCGGTGCCAGCTAAAACAAAACACCACCAACAACAGCAATAACACCTGGAGGTTTTAATATTAAATGCAGTCAACAAACGCTTCCCTCGAAGAGAGAAGGCAGCGTTGTTTTTTCTGCACACATTCCGCGTGTTCCTAGATGTAATATGCATATGAGCGCTGCAGCCTGTCGGATACAGGAGATCAGACGAATCGCAGCGGGGGATCAAAGGGTGCTATCTGATCTTATAAAATCATATTAAAACTCTTTGCCTCCTTCCAAGACACCACATATTGATCACAGAGGAGACAAGTAGGAGTTTTTGCCACTAAAAAGGAAAGAAGAAGAAAAAAAACCGAGTTGGCGAGAATCTGAAAATCCACTCATGCTGGGGTGTCATTAAAATTTCATGGCTCTGTATATTGCACTCGTTCAATAAACAATTGGATATTTAACTTGAGGGCAGAAAAGGGAAAACAAGTGGGGTACACGTGCATAATAGCCTCCTAAATTCCCGAGATGTCCTATATTCTGGAGTTCTTTCAACGCGTTTTGTATGTTTATTTCCTTTTCTTGATGGGGCAGTAATGGTAAGACAAAAGGAGGTAAAAATAACCCTTCTGTCAAACCTGCAGAGGTCCCACAGCTGAGGTGTGTAGAGTGATTTGATTATACTTTGCAGGCGGCACCGTTTGTTACCCAGATTGACTAATAAGTACTTTTCAAACCTGCCCCTCTTCTTCCCATTCAGCAGGAGTGCTTCAGCTTCTCTTGGAGTTAACCTTCATGCACTATCATTACTGTCACTCTCTGCTGAAACTTCTTAGAGCAGCTGATTTTCTGCAGAGCGTGTGTTTGTGACTGCATGAGAGTTAAAACTCTCCACCTGTCTTAATCGTCTGTTATGGCTCCACTGATGCTGACGCTGCCTGTTTGCAAAATTCCTTTTCATTAAAGTGCTTTTTTTTTACATTTTTGGATTAAAATGTCATTGAATGTTCTTTAAAGTTTGTTGTGTAGAAAGTTCTTGTTTTCCTTTTGTTAGCTGAATATAAACTTCCTGAACAATCTTTGTTCATCTGGATTGATGAGCTAAAGGCTAGTATGAGTGCAGCCGTGACCAGAGCAAATTGCTAGTACCAACTTAAAATGGCTTCAGTTGCCAAACTTCACTTTCTGCAAGTTTATTTTTTTAAATCATCCATTTTTCACAAATATAAAATTACCAAATCACAACAGGGGTCGTCTCCAGGTTCTTTACGAAGCAAATTTTCCAATTGAACCTACTTATCAGAGCACTGAGTTTAGTTTAATAAGCCAATTAGTTCAAGGAAACACAGATTGCATCGAGTCAGTGACTTGTGTCACTAGTGACTTGTGTCACTGACTTCACAGTAATCCTCCTACTAAGTAAGCAGTTGCAGTACACTATTTAGTCAATTGAGAAAACACAACTTATTAGGTGTGTTCTTGCTGTGTCTTTTTAAATCCATTCTTTCGCTCTTTTTTAAACACAGAAACAGTTTTGTTTACCTGTTTGTAGCTACAGTTTCGCCAACAGCTGCCGGCTTCTTCAGGCTGACGCTGATGGTGGCGCGTCACTTCCTTCTCCGTTTATCTGCGGGCAGCAGATAAGAAACGTCTAAGAAACCACCTTCGCTTCTGTTTAAGATGCCGGGACGAAAACATCACACCCACAAGCCTACAGCTGAAAACATCGATCCGGACCAAGACAGCAAAAAATATAATAGAAAGAGCACAGAGAGCACTGCTCAAGGAGAGGATAAGGAACGTCATAACCAAACAGAGGCGTGTGGAGGACGAACTGGAAAGAGGACACCTGGACTTGAAAAGGAATTACAAACTTGATAAACAAATGGAGGAACTAATTAAAGGACACATGATGGAAGAACAGGAAAAAGAGTTCATAAAAGTAAAAGAAAGACACATAAAGAAGTTAAACAGACTCATAAACAAGAAAAAGAGGGGAGAAATACAAGGTAACTCCACATCAAACTCATGGGTATGTAACATCTCACAATACAAACTAACAGAAGCAGAAGAGAGCATAGTAAAGAAAGGTTTAAACTTTGCAGTCACACCAAAAGAAATACCATATGATGAATTTATTGTAGCAACAGAACTAGCATGTCAACAGATGAGGGAAAGAAAGCAGAACTCAGAAATAACGTAGTTGGGATATTAAAAAACAGCCAAATTCAACACAGCAATATTACAAAAGAAGAACAATCAGCCATGACAGCTTTATCCAAAAATGAACAGATAATTATTCTACCGGCAGATAAAGGAAGAACCACAGTAGTTATGGACAGAGAAAAATATAAACAAAAGATGAAACAGATGCTAGAGGACAAAATACATACAAAATACTTAAAAAAGACCCAACAGAAAACATTAAGAAAAACATGAAAAAATTACTGAAGCCACTGCACGAAAAAGGCAAAATAACAGAAAAAATGTACAAACACTGGATTCCTACAGCAAACATAACACCAAGAATATATGGAACACCAAAAATACATAAACAAAACACCCCACTTAGACCAATAGTTGACAGCATCGGTACACCAACATACAACATGGCAAGAGATATCAGCAGAATCATCAGCCCGTTATTAGGAAATACAGACCAACACTGCAAAAATAGCATAGAACTGGCAAAAGAACTAAAGGAAATTACAATAGAAGACAACAACATACTCATCTCACATGACGTCACATCCCTGTTCACAAAAACACCAACCCAAAAAACCATAGACATAGTAGTTAACAGAATCAGGCAGGACAAGACTTTACACAAAAGAACAAACCTCACAGCAGATGACATAGCACAACTGATAGGACTGGTAGCTAACTCCACTTACTTCACATACGACAACACAATATACAAACAACTGGAAGGCTTCGCCATGGGTAACCCGTTATCAGCCACCCTGTGCGAGTTTTTCATGGAAGACCTAGAACAAAAAGCCACTGCCCCCCCAAACTGCAAAATAAAACTATGGAAACGCTACGTGGATGACATACTGGAAATCATACCAAAAGGTCAAACAGAAACACTAACACAACACTTAAACAACATTGACGACACGGGCAACATAAAATTCACTTATGAGTCAGAAACAGAAAGCAGTATAGCATTTATGGACATGAAAATCACCAGACAGACCGACGGGACCCTAAACATAAACACATACAGGAAACCAACACACACAGACCAATATCTATTATGGACATCAGAACACCCCACCATACACAAAATATCAGTAATCAGAACATTATATCACCGAGCAAACATAATAACAGAAGAAAGAGACCGTAAACAAGAGGACAAACACATACAACACGCTTTAAAGACCTGCGCATACCCGACATGGGCGATAAACAAAGGAAAACAACAAACAAGAATAGAAAGCAAAGAACAACCCAAAAAAAGAACCAGAAACCCAGAAAGACAAGAACCAAAACCAGTGATAACCCTACCATACATCAGAGGCATAACGGAAAAAATTAGAGCAACAATGAAAAAACACAACATAAACACACCAACAAAACCATACACAACAGTTAGAAACAGACTAGTGCACCCAAAAGACAAAATATCAGCTGGACAAAAATGTGGAGTCATCTACGAAATCCCATGCAAAATATGCAATAAAACATACATAGGAGAAACGGGACGCCAACTCAACACACGGACAATAGAACACAGAAAGGAGTGTGAGAAAGAGGCAAATCGTAAACACACAAGAGCAGCAAAAGAAGAAGCAGAAAGTACAATAAAAAAGTCAGCCGTAACAGATCATTGCATAAGAGAAAACCATATAATGGACTGGGACAACACACGGATCATAACCACCGAACAACAAAAATACAAAAGATGGATCAAGGAAGCAATAGAGATAAGGAGACGTGGATGTGGGACCATGAACAGGGACGACGGAGTTTACACGCTGGACCACGCATGGGACTGCATCGTCGGAGAGGGGAGAGCGGGCAGTAGAGGGCGACAACGTCCTCTGCTGCCCGCAGATAAACGGAGAAGGAAGTGACGCGCCACCATCAGCGTCAGCCTGAAGAAGCCGGCAGCTGTCGGCGAAACTGTAGCTACAAACAGGTAAACAAAACTGTTTCTGTGTTTAAAAAAGAACGAAAGAATGGATGAGAAAACACAAACCGAGCCCGTACGTCGTTGTACGACAATAAAAAATAATGGAAAGTAACAAAAATCTAACTTTGATACTCATGACTCTGTACTGAAGCAACATTTTCTCAAAGTACGTATTACTATTTTTTTTTTCTCTTAATTATTTGTGTGTGTGTCTGGTCAAATCCCTTATTTGTTCACGTTTGGATGGGCGTGCGCTTTGGCCAAGATTTTCAGCTGGACCCTTTCATTGACATTGCTGCCTATGGTCAACTCCACACCTGTCAGCTTTGCTAGCATGGGCTTGTCATTCCCGGTTGCAGGACCTTTCCCTCTGGCAGAATGTATGGAACAAAAGTACATGCTTCCCTTTATCTGCTCCACACTGAATATCTGCTCTTCCACATAAAGACTTGTCTTTAGCTTGGCCTGTTCCCTTTCCAGCTGTTATATATTGTCGCGGACCTTAGCCAGATGTGGGAAAAGAGATAATAAATGCGCCCTCCAACATGTGATCTGAATTATCTGGATCTCCGTAGTTTTTTTTTCTTGTTTCATACACAGCATGACAAAGTACTTTTTACCTTGATTTGTTGATTGATTGGTCGTCACACAGTCGCCATCTTCAAAACCTCGCCAGAGTTGATGGCGTTACTTCCGCTGGTTATGTTTGGGCAGTAGGGGCCGACGTCACACTCTGCCTGCACCTTTCCGGCCGATCACCACATCTCATGAAGGTGTGGAAACTTCTTCATCCTTATTCATGGTCCACGTCTCCTTATCTATATCACTTCTTTGGGAAGGCGCGGGCAGTAGTTGGCGACATTGTCCCCTAATGCTCGCGGACAAAACACTGGAAGCAATACCATCAACACCGGCGAGGCACTGGAGATGGCGACTGTGTGACATCAAAACTGTCAGCAAATCAAGGTAAAAAACTTTGCTATGCAGTGTATTAAACAGGAAGAAAACAATAGAAATTGAAAAGAAACAGAAAAACAGAACAAGGATGGGTTATGTAGAGTCTGATTGCACCTCCCCAACAGCGGTGCTTAGTTCCTTCCCGTTTGACCATCCTTAGGAGAAGAAATTAGTTTTGTAACGAGTGAAGCGACTCAGACCAAAAGGCGGTTATTCAAATGCATGCTTCCATGACTAGGGCTACCTCCCAGAACGCATTATGACAACTACTGTAAAGTATGCTATTGTAGGCCGATAATATCGGACATCTGTACTTATGACAAAAAATGTCTAAGTTCCCTTCAATACTTCAGCTACTTGTGAAAGTTTGACTGAGGGTTGTAAAAAAAAAAAATCTGCATGAATTGCGGTGAGATTGTGGAGATTGGGGCCGTTAATATCCACTCTGGTCTCGACTCTTTTGGACTAGCCTTTAGCTCATCAGTCATGTTGCACTCAAACTATTGTGTTTAACAATAGGATGGGAGTAATTTGTAACCATTAACATCCATCCATCCAGTTTCTTTCGCTTATCTGGAGTCGGGTCGCGGGGGCAGTAGCCTAAGTCTACTTCCTCTACCCAGCCACTTGGGCCAGCAACTCCGGGGGAATCCCAAGGCGTTCCCTGGCCAGGTAAGAGACGTAGTCCCTCCACCGTGTCCTGGGTCTACCTTTAGGCCTCCTACCGGTTGGACGTGCCCAGAAAACCTCACCAGGGAGGCATCCAGGAGGCATCCTGACCAGATGCCCGAGCCACCTCAACTGGCTCTTCTCAACGTGGAGGAGCAGCGACTCTACTCCAAGCCCCTCCCAGATAACTGAGTTTCTCACCTCATCTCTAAGGGAAAGCCTAGCCACTCTGCGGAGAAAACTCATTACCATACATGGCATGTAAATTTAAAATAGCCAAAATATCCATTAAGGTATTACATAACCAATAAATGTCATTTTTTGTGTTTTTAAAGGGACTTTGTTTTTGGGTTGGGGTGGAGGAGGGGGGCACATTTAATAGTCTTGATAAAGTAATAAAACAAGTTAATTTGATCATTTAACCATACTGGCTCAATCTTTTGACCTTCACCTTTTTTTCTGTTATACAGTGAAGCATCAGTACCAATGAATCTGGAGTGGAGGGAGGGGAAAATGCTGTCCACAGAGTTGTCCAACAACACAACAAGTTAATTAATCAGACAGCAGTGAAAGGGGAAAGTTATAGCAGAATCAATCTTCTCTTGTCAATTGTACTTCATCAAATTTTATTTCTGAATGAAAACATGTTGCATTTCAAGCTGCTGATTTATCCCAATTGACTTCATAAATAAATATTCATTGTTTTTCTTATTGGGGACATTTTAGAAATGATTAAGAATGCATTACTCAACTGGGCAGTAAGATTATTTTTTTATTGAAAAACACATCAAACCACATTTCTATTCATCTACAGCTGTGAACAGATTGGCTTTGAGGCCTCAGTTTGTTAGTTCAACACATTTCTAATGAATTTCGAAGAACGAACTAGTTCTTTTTACCTCATGGTTGAGTCTGGATCTCTGTACTACCTGGATGGCTTTTATTCACAAATAATCCCTAAAAATTGTGTGTTCCAAGAAGAACAGATAAAATAAATGCAGGTATTGCTAGTCAGAGCACCCCGTAAATCAGAATGTGTGTATGTAAGGAGAAAAGTATGTCTCGGTTCAAATGAGTTTTAATGACTTTAGAGGACTAGTTGGGATGCTTTATGACTCCATGTGACTGGTTTGTTAAATCTGGTGTCAGGAAATGAAGTTAGTCACATAGAGCATCGCCCATTTAGGATTTTAGAAAATGAATTTGATGGGGAGAAGAATCAGTTTCTGATGAGCCACAACACTACGACTACTCTTATGATTAATCATATCCAAGGAATTTGATGCATGGATCCAAAATCAAATGCATTTATAGAAAACACAAGTCCAGTTCAACACTAAGACATCCACATAGATCCTGTTTCTACATGCTTAACTGTCGACACAACTCGATTTGTTATGGATGTAAAAATATTATTGACCCATGCTGGCATTAAAATATTATTGGCAAAAGGAGATCTGAGGCACTCAGGAGATACAACATTTTTTTGTATCTCCTGAGTGAGAGTATGTGGCTGAAGAGCACCAGATGAAAGTTCTTACACCCCTGCAGCACTTCCAGCATTTTTTCTATTTTCATTAAAATGTTATTGTTTTGTTTGCTTTTTTTTGTGTGTGTTTATGGGGGGGGGGGCTGCATATATTGGTTTTGATTTAGATCGGTATCAAAAATTGAGAGACTAAATTGTTAGAATTGATACTGATTAAAAAACAGAACAATAACACCTTATTTAACTAGTTTCCAAAACGTTTTATGGTGTTAAAGCTCTGTATTACTTATAATTGCTTATTACTCTATCCATCCATCATTGTCCACAAAGTCGGGTTGCAGAGGCAGCAACCTAAGTAGTTAGGCCCACACTTCCCTCTTCCCAGCAACTTGGACCAGCTCCTCTGGGGGAATCCCAAGGCGTTCCCTGGCCAGACGAGAGACATGGTCCATCTAGCGTGTCCTGGGTCTTTCTTTAGGTCTCCTCCTGACTGGACGTGCCCAGGAAACCTCACAAGGGAGGCATCCTGACCAGATGCCCGAGCCACCTCAACTGGCTCCTCCTGATGTGGAGGAGCAGTGGATCTAATCCAAGCCCCTCCCTAACGGCCGCACACCTCATCCCATCTCTAAGGGAGAGCCCAGACATCCTGTGGAGACAACTCATTTTGGCCACTTGTATCTACAATCTCATTTGTTTGGTCACTACCCAAAGCTTGTGATCATAGATAAGAGTAGGACCGTAGATCGACCGGTAAACGAAGAGCTTCGCCTTCCGCCTCAGCTCTCTCTTCACCGCGACAGACTGGTTCAACACCCGTGTTGCTGCAGATCCAGCACCACTCCGCATGTTGACTTCGTGCTCCAGCCTTTCCTCACTCCTTAACAAGACATGAGACGCGTAAACTCCACCACTTGGGGCAGGACCTCATCCCTGACTCATCACTATCTTCAGAAAATAGAACCAGTTGTTTTAAGTTCCTGCTATCTTGGTAAAGTAGCATCCCTCCCAGTTTCTCTGTACTTCTGTGAAAAATCTTGGATTTACATTTGATGACCAACACTTCTTACGTGATCTTGTCTCCTGGACTTCACTGTTGCCAAAAGTAGAAAAAGTGGTTCATGTCTTGGTTTGTTTCTAATGTTGCAATCCCTTACCATCTGAATGTTCCAAGGCATCGCTGAAAATAATTCAGATGATTCAAAATCTATCAGCTGCAGTGCTTCCTTACATGCGTGCCTACAAAGCTCTCAATCACCAGGCTCCAGTTATACCTGCAGGACCTATTAGTTCCAGGCCAACCTAATAGAGTACTTAGGTCTAATTGTGGTTCGTAGACTACCCAACGAGGAAACTGGAGGCAACCTATCGCGCTCCTCTCTCGTGGAGCCATCTTCTTTCTTCAGTTCAAATGGCAGGCTTCACTGGGGCTGCCGTTTCACCCTCAACTAGTCCTCTGGTGCTTTTCCGGGCCTGGTTGACTCATCTTAGCTCGTGTGTGTTATCCAAAATCTGACCCTGAAGGAATATTGTATTTTATTCCAAAACTTGATTCCTTCCTTTCATGTGGTTTGAAACATCTCCTGGTCTTCTTTACCTTTTTTCTAGCCAGTCCCTGCTCCGTCTTGTGTTTTTTGTTCTTTAATTTTTCCTCCCTTCCAACAGCATGTCTCATTATCCGTCCAGCGTGACTTCAGCGATCCTGCCCTCTGGTGACACAGCCTGCCCTTGTTAAGTGGCTCCGGTCCTTCTCTTCGTTTACAGGTGAAATCTATTCTCACACACAGGCCTCAAGGGCCCAACTGGACTGTAACAGAATTTCTCCTGCCCCGCTGGGCCCCAGCCACAGAGCTGAGAATAAATGGTGGAGGTGCCAGGGCTGGACAGAAAAATCAATGCCTGTTTATACAGACATGACAGCCCTGGCGCCCGAGCAATTCTCCACTTGCTCCTCTAGATGCTGTTTTCTTCCCTTCTCTCTCATGTGTCATGCTCTCTCCTCTGCTGAGGATAAAAATGCGCCTTTTTGAGAGGATGAAAGGGTAGGTGTTGCTGCTGTGGCCATGTTGTCCTCAATTTGTCCTTTCCACTTGTTGAGGAATTGTGTGGGGTCAGCTGAGTGTGTTTGATAGACTCACTGTCAAACAAGCAATCTCATCTTCACTCGCAAGATGAGTTTCAGAAAACCAGCATCACGAGTTAGAGAAGAATATTGAGTCAGAACCCGCGGGTCACAACCTAAAGTTGTGTTCTATACATGCCCTGACACGATCCTGGACGTATATGTGCACCGCTAGAAAAATTCAAGGTTGTCTTTATTAATCCCCAAGGGGGAAATTGAATTGCCTTGGACAAGTAAAAAACAACAACAACATGCACATACACACAACAAAACATTCACTGGACACTGCTATAAGCCACAACCATGATAAAAATATCAAATAAACAATCATACAAAATGCTCGTTGCAAAAACGCACTGCAGCAGGAATAAAAGAGTTCCTAAAACGTTCAGTGGAACAACGGGGCATTAGCATTCGCCCACTAAAATGGCTCCTGAGATCCTTAACTCATACACTGCCATTGACGACTAAAGTCGTCATTTTAGATCCAACCATTCACTGCCAATGAAGTCGTCATTTGCATTTTTTTACTGTTTGAGCATCGGAACGAGCCCCCGCGCTGAGAGAACAAACATCTCAGCCCTGAAGCCGATCTTCATCCGCATACGTCACAGATCACATGATCAGGATGCAACACATCCATGTGTTTGGAGATCGTTTTGGGCCGTTCCTGTAAAAAAAGTGAGGCGCGAACCGGAAAAGCGTCTGCCGATCACAATTCGACAACGGATTATGAAAGAACGGATAATGCTCGTAACACGCGGCTTCTTCCTGATGTAAGAGGTGAGTCTCCTCTTTGTTTTGGTTGTTTTGGCATCGACATCATGCTAGCTCGCAACGTTCTGTGACTCTTAAAAAAACAGTAAAAATGGTGAGAAACGCTGGCAGCGAAGGCCGTTAGTGATCAGGAGACGGCTGGCAGTGAATGAGTTAAAATCTGGTGATGGGGGTGATCGTCCAGAGACATAACTGTCTTAAGTTTACTCTTCATCCTTTTGTCGACGATCATGTCAAAGGAGTCCAAGCTTTGCCCAACCACTGAGCCAGATTTCTTCATCATTTTGTTGATCCTGTTTTTGTCCTCAGCAGTGAGGCTCCTGCCCCAACACAACACAGCATAAAACAACACACTGGCCATAATCCCCTGATAAAACACATTCAAGAGCCTCCTACTTATATCAAAGGATCTTAGCTTCCTAAGAAAAAACTATCTGGCCTGGGCCTATTTAACAACAGCATTACTATTCCTTTTCCAGTTTAACTTATCGTCGAGGTACACCCCTAGATATTTATGTCTCCACAGTTTCAACAGGTTGGCCTTTGATGACCATGGGAGAGAACGTTTGTTTTTTCTTTCTAAAATCAACAGCTAGCTCTTGTGTTTTGCCAACATTGAGTTGTAGAAAATTTGCATCACACCATCTAACAAAGGAGTTAACGTCCTCCCTGTAAGCCAGGTCGTCACCCCGGGAGATCAGGCCCAGTAGGGCAGTGTCATCAAGCCCCCACAATGCGGCTCAAAAATTGAAGCAATCCCGGAAGTACCAAAAATTGCAGTTCCACCCTCATCCACTAGGGGCTGGTGTCAGAAGCGAGCAAATCCTCATTGACTCCCATGTTAAAAATACCAATTTCACAACAGAAATAAACATGTTTACAGCCTGGTACCAAACCATGTTTTTTGTTTAAATTATCTAGTTTACACTCATGACAACTCTGAGGGGGGTGAATTTTTTTCTCACTCTTCTGTTTAAGTGTATTAAAAGCCTAAAATTCTGTATAATTAATGAGCATCCGACCCACGTGACCACAGAGCTAGCTCCGTGGAAAGGCCTCAGTAGAGCCTCGGTCTGGCTTGGAAACTGTTCCGGGATTTTGAGTGTCTGTGTTTGTGTATTCTGTTTTGGATATTTTTTGTGCAATTGTTGGACAAAATGACCTGCTGTGGTATTAATTGCACTAATAGTGTCCAAGGAGTCTCCACTTCATTTTTTTCGGTAAGTAAAATTATATTTATGTATTTTAGGTCACTGCCGAGCTGAGCTTAGATTTTAACATGTACTGTTTAACCATGAAATGTAAATGTAATAGGGTAAAACCCAGTGCATTTAACATAATGCTGCACTTTAGAAAATGGGTTGAAATATAACATGTATGTGGAGCTGGGTTCCCACTATCGGCTTGTGAAGCTCTCGGGAGACCGATGTTTTCCACCCGGTTCTCCCCTCCCCTGCAGCTCGGCGCATCTCTGTCTGATCGTGGCTTCTGTCTGCTGCGCGGGCTGCCGGCTTGTGGAGCTCTGGGATGGAAACCTTTCCACCCGGTTCTCCCCAGCGGCAGCTCTGCGCATCTCAGATCGCAGCGGCGCTTGTCTGCTGTGCGGCTGCCGGCTTGTGGAGCTCTGGGAGACCTCTGTGTTCCACCCGGTTTTACCCAGCGGTCAGCCCGGCGTATCTCTGACTCAGAAGCTCTGGTGTTGTGCACAGTAAACTCCGGTTGTAGCTAGGTTGCTACCTCCGTTAGCTTAGCTCCCACCTCTACGTTAGCATTGGGTTAGCTTCAGGTTAGCTTGTAGCTAGTTCGACCGGGTGTTGTCAGTTGATCCCAGCCTTACAGCCCCACCCTCAGCTCCACCCCTCTTCCCTTTTGTGGAATTGTCTGGGCTTGACGGAACCTGTGACACGGTCAAAATGGCGGTGGTGGCCACCTCCCATTTGGCCTCAAAAACATGTTATTGGAGCCTATGGAAACCCATTGTCCAATATTTATGTTGATGAGTGTCATCGGAGAACTTCTGTCAGTGACAAGATGGTAAACTGTGCCTATAGTCAGCTGTGTACAGTGTAAATAAAAAAGGAGATAAAACTGTCCCCTGTGGTGCACCAGAGTTTTTAAAAATCAAGTCTGAGCACCTACCCCCCAACCCTCACAAACTGAGGCCTGTTTAAGAGATAGTCTAAAATCCAGGCAGTGGTGGAATTGTGCAGCTTAAAATCAATGATTTCCTTTTTTTTCTCCACAGAACCCTGATGACCCTTTAGTCTACTCCACACGCAAGACAAGGTGATTCTTAAAGATTCTGTAACCACCAGAATTTGCCATTTGGAGGTCAATTTACACCTTCTATTCTTGAGAAATTATTGCTTGTTTAGAATAAATACTCTAAACCAATGCTGGAGATGGGGTACAAACCCTCAAACGTCTTTACAAATATAACTAAATGTTAATTTTACTTAACGCTAAAATAAAAAAAAATGACTACAGAACAAATTATCTATTTAATTCAGAGCAGCATGTTTCATGTACTGCATAAACAGTTACAAGTATAAGATATCTACCATCTTGGGCTCCAGGGAAAGTTTTTTTGTGTAAACTGTTACAACAGGCCTGTTTCAACTATCGGAGCTTCTGGGTAATTTTACCGGACGTTAACGGCATACATTTGTCTTCATTTCACAAAGAGCCCAAAAAGACAACTTTCCGGGGCCAACCAAGTACCTGATTTTGGGAATGTACTTGGAAATGGTCCAGTCAAGCTGCTGGGCAGGACTTGTGGTTAACCCATGCTGTTTGGTTGCTACTCTGGGAAAATAAATTAGGAAACCAGCATTTGTAAAACTGGAAAAGCTGCCGCTGAAGTGGAGTAGACGGGAACGTTAATACATTGAATTCACATTACAATTGTCGTTTCTAAACTCCCAACATCAAAATATACGTTGTAAATCTCCCCACAATTCCATAATTAACGGCAAATAGTAGTCTCCTACAGAGCACCATAAAAATGAGAATTCCTTCGGGTCATTGAACACCACTTGTAAACATCACATAGCCGCTCTCTTCTTTACCAGAATGAACTAAACTACATTTTATTTTGACAGGATAAAAATGTTTTAATGATTTTAATGTTCGTGAACACCTTTTGGCGCTGATCAGCGACATCCCTCACTGTCAAAACAGTGGTGACATAGCCTAGTGAACTAGACCAAACTTGCTTTGCGGACCCTAGCAGCCTTCTGGCTGGCCAATCACAACTCTCTATGGGGGTTTCAATGCTATAGAGCGCTGGGATTGGTCTACAATGGTGAGCCAATCACAGTGCTTTATCCACTTTGTGGAACAATCAGGGCCCTCCATTCGTCTGGTGGGCGGAATGATGCAACAGATTGGGACAAGATAGAGACAGCTCGTTTGAAACAGCTTTTACGTCAATTTTGGACTATTTGGACTTGGGCTTTATTAGAATCAGGAGCAGATCGATGTATTTAAGTCTACATAAAGATATAGAAAACAACAGTGGACTGCCTCGTTTACTGACATTCCATTGTGGTGAGTATGTCACGTTGTTCGTTGTCCAGTAGCATGTGGAGAACGTTACAACCCGCCCCATGACTGAGCAGTCAATGGAGCATTGCCAGACTAAATAATACATTTATTTAGCCTAGCTTGACAGGCTAGTGGCGACATGCTGACATCTTAGCAAAGTCCTGAAAGAGCAGATATTGTATGGCGACAACAGATTGAGTGGACCGAGCCAGCATATTTTCCCCGTAACCCCTCGCACAATTTTCCCTAAACTCTTGAAAATGCAGCTAACATCTATATTTGATTCTGCTTTATATCTAGCTGTGGTACCAGTAAATAAAGTGGATGGGGGCAATGGTCACTCCTATACACGAGTTACAACCTTTATTCATGCTTGTACAGTTTTGTTTTATTTTCATACCAGATAAAAATACCTTCTTAAAAAGAAACAAGAGCACTTATTTATTATCATTGCTAAAATACACATACTTGGACAATGATTTTAGGTTTGATGGACTAATTTTAACACATTTCAGTGCTTAACATCCCACATTTTGTTGGTTTGGATCTGGTTGACCTGTAAATCCATGGTGCAGTTTTATTCAAACAGGAGAATGGATTGACTAAATCACTACATTTCTGTTATTTATTTTGTGTTTTCTCTTTGCCAAACCAAGTGGCCCCGATCACTTTGAAACTTTAGTCAAACTGATGGCACCGACCAACTTCCTACTTGAATCCAATCCACATGTAAATGTTAATGTCTGTACATTCAGCTGTAATCAAATTACTTGTTTTGTGGCAAAAAGATTTTTCTTTTAATTCCTAAAAGGGATTTTTCAGTATATTAGATCCTAAAGTAGGAACTAAACCAATGTTTCCAAGAACATTCAGGTCCAACCATCCATCCCTAACGATAACACATCTGTTTAAGCTGATCTCTTGAAGCACCTTGTGGTTTTTATCTTGACAGACGCTATATAAAATATTTATTTTTCTTTTTCTTTAGTATCATCTTGTGCTGGATTTTTATACTAGAAATCATTGATTATGTTGTTGATTGTTTTTGTGTGTGCGTGTCTGAACTTGTGTGTGTTACGCGCTTCGTGTGGCGGTTTGTTTGACTCTCAAGGGGAGGTAGCACCATACTTGTAACTCATTCTGATTTATGCCTCGTGTCTAAATAAAAACATAAATCACATCACCTGACTTGGAAGTCACTCTCACAGTGGTCTGGCTCGTCCAGCTCTCCTCTGGGCCGCTCAGCCGATGACAGAAACACAATTGATTCCCTCATTGCTTCAATTTGTCGCCTAATCTGGTGATATGTTGATAAATTCTGCCGCTTTGTCAATTAATTTTCCTGAGAAATTGCCATGGCCGCTGTGGACACGTCAGTAAAGAGGCAGTGGAGAAATTGGTGAGAAAATTAAGTGATAAAATTAATCGCCCCCCACCCATCCCGTCATGTGAAAATAAAACTAATGAGGGAGGCAATTATAGTTGCATGTGGTCTCCTTCGGGAAAGAAGGAAGGAGTGTTTGAAAAATACCTCTGCGGTGTAATTAGACAAGCGGGAGAAGAAGGATCAGAGGAAATGGTCATCTGAAAACAGAGGGAGTCTGTGGAAGCATTAGTGTTGTCAAGGAAAAACAAGTGGGAAAAAACTTTCAAACAAGAACATTAGTCAAATGAACATATGGTATAGCCATGCTCTGTAACAAATGGGCCCAAATGTTTGCTGGTTTGTTGATCATGGCCATTACAATTACAAATATAATCGGATTTACGAATATTTTCACTATTCTCAAATCTAGATTTTGTGAAATATACATATATGTTGTAAATGATTAATCTTTAAAAAGGTGCATTATGTCAGAATCAAGTAAGAATGACACCCTGTGGTCAAACTGCATTACTGCAGTCAATTATCAAAACATACGAGTCACTTTGTTACTCCTGTTCTGTGAGGTTTATGGCTGTTGGCTACGGCTCAGCGCCGGAAGATTCTAATGACGAGTTATACACAGCAAGCTGATAAATAGATACATACATTTCACTGTAATATTGAGTTTTTGGTCATTGAAAAAGTTGCCTGAGGCACCTTTAGCGTTGTTATCATTGTTTAGCATTGTTAGTTCAATGTTAGCCTCTAGCCTACTTCACCTGATGTGAGTCAAACTAAAAGGATCTCATGGCTTTTTAGGGGCACAATAAATAGGTTCTGGGCTGCTCCTGTCACTGGCCAACATACTGTCCACAACACTGGAGCTTTTTGCCAGTCAGCGTTAACTAACACAGACTTGGCAACCCCATGGCCTCGTAGATAGTAAACAAAGACAACGTCCCTCTTTGGCTTTTTTGAAAAGTGAAAAACGGACAACCCCTCAACCGGGAAAGAAGAAAACCTTCCTTCCAAAATGGAGACAGACCGTTTTGTTTTTTCACTGTAAAATTCTTACTCATTCTCACTATCTATAATTTCAGTTTTACTTTGTCTCAAAATACATGAAAATCATACTCTCGTGGCTTCTTCAGTCACTGATCATGCAGAGTTTAAAAAATGCTTCTGTTGCTGCTATCACAATGATGTAATCTGAGTCGATTAACAGTCAATTAGAATACAAATAATTGTAATTACCTGTTAATTTGTGTTTATTTACTTTTTATAGCTTATGTAATTTTTGCTCAGTGATTGAAATCCCTTTCATAGCTGAATGGATTTTAGGATGATCTCACAAATAAGCACAACCACAACATGCAGATAATACCAAGATTATAGAAACGTGAATTTGATAAAGAATGTATTTTTGACTTTATAAGCACTGGGAGCATTTGCTCATCATGAACAGAGATGCATTTAAATGTGAAACAAAATCTAGACAATTTTTTTAAACAAATACCAAGCATGGTGGTGGAAGGATGGTGATTTGGGCCTTTTTGTAGTCATAAGTTTAGTTTGTTTTACAAAATCAAATACCCATTGTTTCAAGATTCGCATGTTAGGTCAATTGTTTGACCAAAATTGGGTTTTGCTACTGGACAGTGACCCCAAACATAGATCTATGACAGAAAAAGCACTGCTCTTAACCCTAATGACAAGGATATATGCTGTAAAAGACCATGGCTTTCACACAATGTGAGACTGGCATTAATACAGATTATTCTTTTGGTTAGAGGTGCACAGTCCTTGTCCTTATGGGCCTTTATCCAGCATGCTGTTGAGGTTTTTCTGCTTCTAAACCTGACTTTCAATCAGTGGGTGATTGAAAGGCTTCTACAAGGCTTGATGACTTGCTGAACAGGTGATTCAACCTTTGAATTGGGCATGTTGGAGCAGGGACAACAACTAAAACAAACAGAATAAAAACCCTCGAGGACCAGGATCAGACACCACTGATATAAAGCTACAATGGTAAATCTGCAAAACAAGCTAACTTTTAAATTTTTCATGTCTCTTAACAACGTTCTAATATAGTATAACTATAAATAAATTAAGATTTTAAAATAAATAAAACTAAAGAAATCAGTGAAGTGGTTTTCTCGTATTTGTTCATAAAGCTCAGCCAGTGACGCGGCTCGGTCAGAAACCAGCATTTAAATCATTCGGTTGTCTGTCTTAACGAACTACCTTACTTCCACATTTACTTGGGTCCTCCGCTCATTACGCACTTGCACAATTTGCAACAGAACACTGATGTGAGAGGTTCTTTAACCAATAATATCAGAGGAGAAACAGCCGGCTGCTACCACTTCAACTTTAGAACAAACTAACAGAGATCCAAAAAGAAAAACATCAAGTGTTTATGTTTATTTATTTGGCAGATGATTTTATCCAAAGCGACTTACAATTTATAACCTATAGGGCATGTTGTGGTCTGTGGGGGAAACCGGAGTACCCGGAGGAAACCCACGCATGCATGGGGAGAACACGCAACTCGACGCAGAAAGGTCGCAGCAGAGTTTCGAACCTGCAACCTTCGTGCTGCGAGGCAACAGTGCTAACCACTGCGCCACCATGCAGCCCAAATTAAGTCACGGACAACAAAAGACACTTGGACCTAGAAAACTGCAACTGATGTTTAACGCAACCTCGTTTACCCTGGGTATGCGCGTTCTGGTATCTGGCAGGCGAGGACGAGGGATGATGATTAACGGGAGGAGTGAGAGTTCTGCGACTGTCTTTGTGTTTAAAAGCTAGCTTATTTAGCAGATTTGCTATTGCAGCTGCAAGTTACATTCACCAAGGCTCACCAAAACTCTAAAGGATTTAGCCAACTGAGCTGCGTCTGCTTTCTTGAAGCTAAAACTGACATTTTAGTGTGTTTATATATGAAAAGCATTGAAAATGAAAGGGTACAGTCAAGACCAAAAAAAGTGGCATTTCTCACCTTCTATACCAGGTTTTTGCTAGATTTAGAATATAGGTCTGCAACAAGTTTTCAGTTATAAACATTGTAACGTCACGAAATTGCCTGATTTTGAGATACCACAGGTCAAATGCACAGCCAGGTCAACTTACCCTGGCTATGACACATCCTACAATCTTTTCCCCTCACAGGAGCCTCGAAGTCTGCATGTAGTCCCTTTAATCAGAGCCTAGTTCCTCACACCAGCTGGACTGCAGAGATAATAAATGGTAAACAATAAACATTTTCTCCTCCAAGGTCCATCACAGAAGAACTATTTAAAATAAACTCCTTTATTCCCAGATGAAGAAGAGGAGAAGATTTTATAATTAAAAATAATCATTGAATGAACTTTTGTTGTTGCTAATTATAAATGATGAAATGTTTCATTAATCTGTGCTCAATGATTGTTTTAGTATGTTTACTTGACGAGGTCATAACATTTGCACCCACAAGTAATGTTAATGAATGACACATTAGTTAACCTTTTGCCCACATTCGGAGTCTCCATCAAAGAGGGTGTGTCTCTGCGATGCTTGGTAACATCTCTCAAACTTGTCAGCCCCTGATTGGCTGGCCAAACCATAATATCAATTCTTTAAAACTAGCTAGCTTTGGGGTGATTTGTCAGTTCTAGAGCGATCTTCAGACCGGCCATCTTTAGCACCTCTCAAACCAGAAGGATTTTGACACGTCGTCAAAACCTTAAACCTTTTTCGCACCTGTGAAGCTGAACAACAAGATAGTTTCCTGCAGAACAAAGCTAACTCCAAACTCCTTCAGAGTTATTTTTAAGACGCTCGGTTTCATCCATCTGTCTTGACCCGAGAGACATCTCCGGACTGAAAGTACTGGCACCTCGGTCCTCTACAGCCCTCCAGTGCCAGCGGTCATCCGACCTCTCACTTTCGGATCCACCAAGAGGGTCTCTTAATCCGGGTAGACACACACAGATAGTGTCTGAATGTGGTTCTGATAATAACATCTTTATAACTTATATGCAAACCAAATTCTTTCCATCCAGAACTCAGCTCAGAGAACGTAGATTCTGAATACAATATTCACACATAGGTTCCAGACACCATCTTAGTTCACATCCACTCACAGTAAATAATAGTTTAAACCATTTGTCAAGTCTGAAGTGTTTGTAAAATAAATTCTTATTTGGTTTATAAACCTGACTGTTTCTTGAATCAGAGCGAAGTGTGTACGATCCCTTAATAATTAAAAGAATTCTAGGATCTAGTTAATCATACTGAGACCAGGCAGGAGATATTCTATTTATACAGAGTATCAAAGCTTTGGTCACAAGTGGTGGTAATAATAATAAATAACTCTTAAGCAATTTACCCTCTATCATTACAACATATACCAATTAAGCTGCTAGCATCTCTTGCAAACCCAGCTTTTGTGTTAAAAGTAAAGTGTCACATTTAAGCGATGCTTAAGGTTTTTTCTTCATATTTACCAAAAAATAAATAGAAACATTTTTTTAATTGGTTGCTGGTAGCAACATGCCTAAAGATGCCATTTCAAATGTTTGTCATGTGTCAGTACAACACTGGTTCATCCTTCGAGTGAGATACTAGACAAGTTGCTCATAAATACCTGAACTAGGCTAGGAAAGTTTGGCCCTCTCCCAGTCAGTGTTGGCAGAATTTTGACTCACTATTGTAGATAATCGTCTTCTTTCATGGACCTTAACATTTTAGGGCTGCAGCTCATAAAAGCTATAATTTGCTTAATTTGATATCTGCACTAAAATGTTGTATTTTGTGTGAAAGTCCTGGAATATTATTTATTGCGGTTCGAGGGATTTTAAAGACGACATCACAGCACACAGGAGAATTATTAAAGAAGAAAATTAGAAGGAAGGTCTCACTTTAAAATACTTTGAGCTCACAAATAACCTGGAATGTTGCCCACGTGAGAAACATCATTAATACATTCATTAAAAAGAGTTTAAACCACTAAATAGCTTTTTGAATATCTAAGAAAAGCAACCTGGGAGACATATTAACATTTTCTCATCCTTCTCCCTTGTTTGCTGTTTATCCTAAGCAGGATAATGAGATCATTCTGCTGCATTTCTTAAGAGAGCGTACTATCACAAGGGTGATTTCCTAAGCATTTATGTTTAGATCTGAGCCACCTGGAGTCTCTGAATGGTTCAGTCATTTAACAGTATCGCAAAATTTTAAGTTTTATTTTATGTAACTTCATCGTGTTCATTGTTAAAGTTGTCAAACAATGCCAACTACATTCCTGATTTTGGCTCGTTTAATCATTTTTACTGTTTTGAAAAGTAGTAACGCAACCTTCTGATTGCTGTTATTGACTTTCTGTCTCAGGTTTGACGATACAGTGGACACTCTGGACACTTTGCCCGTCCATCTGAGGGCCACACAAAGAGCAGCCACACACCCACTCCATTCTAGGGATGATTACTGTTTCCAATAAACCTTACATGCATGTTTTTGGCCTGAGGAAGGGATTCCCAAAGTACCTCAAGAAAACTCTTGCACACATTGGGGAACATGTAGACTCAGAAAGGCAGATTTTCAGGCTGCAAGGCAACAGTGCTGCCATCTGCACTACCATGCTGCCCGCTAAGTATCAAATGTTTATATTTAAACACTACTGATTTCACCCCACCAACTCTTGAAGCTGGAACAGCTAAGTGATGCACCATAGAGGAAACTCTCAAGAGAAGAGAAATGTTTACAAAGGACAGTGAAAGGTCAAAAACATTAGAATACATCTCTTTAGATGTTCAGTCCTTTGCTGTGATTTGTACATACAGCATGTAGTCTACAAAGCCAGAGTCCTGAAGGGAGGCCCAGGCATCTCTCATCAACAACACTCTCCACCTCCTATTGGGGAACCCCAAGACGTTTCCATTTCCTGCCAGCTAGATCTGGGTCTCCACTCGGTTCTGCTACCAGTGCAATGTGCACAGAAAACCTCTAAAGTATGACTAGCAGGTTGTGAATTTTGGCCTCAGATGTTTAGAATCTCTCATTCCAATAGTTTCACACTCAGTGCCTAACTGCCCCAATGCACATCGCAAGCCAAGGCTTGCATAACCCGTCACTCCCCTACAACCAGCACCCCACACAGAATGCCTTGAGGACCATGGTCGTACATGTGATCATCTTGGCCCAAACAAAAGCCACAACGGGAATGATCACCCGATATGCCACTGCACAGGTCATTGTCCTGGTCCTCGTAAAGTGGCACATCAGCCAAGACCTCCCCAACACACCTATCTCTAGGCAAAGCTCACCCACTTTTGGTGCCCTGATTTCAGGGAGCTGTGCCTGTGAAATGGACTCAAACACTCCGACCAGTGGCGGTTTTACCATTAGGCATAGGTCGGCAGCCGCCTGGGCCCCCCTTGTGTTGGGGGGCACCCTAGCCCTGACCGCCGGCACCCCTCTGTTAATGCCCCAATATTCTTATTACCAACCTGTCACCGCCAACGGGATTGGACATGCACATTTCTCATTGCCGTAATTCCTGAACCGTTCAAGATATTAAAATTCCAAAAGCGCTGAAAAGATTAAAAACGGGGGTTTTCGTGCATATACAATACATTACGGTAGCCACTGGGATTCCCTGTCTTGAGAGCAACGACGTGCTGAGTTTGTCATCCAAAATCCTCTGTTTTATATCAGACTGAAAAAATTCCAACGGTTCCTAAAAGTACATAAACAGAGCTTCCCAACGATCTATAGCATGAAGCAATCAGAGTTATGGAAAATATCACTACGAGGGGAAATCCTGCTGTACAGCCTGATTGAAACAGAGCACAGCAGAGCGCAGCGCCGCGGTGAAAGCGGATAATGGAACGGGTGTGCTAATTTGCATAAAAAGCTGACATGAAATTATGGAAATGCCTCAAAGAAAATCAACACGATCTATTAGGTGTCCCAGAAGGCTCATAACTGTAGACCAGGGGTGGGCAATCCTGGTCCTCGAGGGCCACTATCCAGCAGGTTTTAATTGCTTACCTGCCCCAACACACCCGATTCCTGGATGAATCACCTGTTCAGCAGCTCATCGGGCTCTGATGCAGCCTGTTAATCACTAGTAGATTCAAACCAGGTGTGTTTAAGCAGAGAAACAAATAAAACCTGCTGGACAGCGGCCCTCGAGGACTGGGATTGCCCACCCCTGCTGTAGACAGTGACCACGAAAGAAGGACAGATCTCCAGTGAACCAGGGTATGAATGTTTGTTCAGTCTTTATTTTTTATTTTTTTATTTGAACAACCCTCAACCATTTGCTAATTGTAAGATTCAGCTTCATTCCAGCATTATTTATCTTTTTACAATAAATAAATGTTTTTGGTATAGCAGTGCACGTGTGCAAGAGAAGCATCCCATGGCAGTGTGAGGTGTGCAGGACTCTGCCTGCAGCTGGACAGAAACTGCTTCAAGGTCTACCACGTCAAATAAAAATGTCTGAAAGTTTACAAAAATAAATGGTCTTAAAAACTGCTAAAAAAAAAGATAACAATGTTCACACTTTTTTAAGAATAGATGCATTACAGTTCAAAGTTTAAATTGTTTGCCCAGTAATTTTTAAGTTCCTGTTCAGTAATAAATGTAAAAAAATTCAAATCCATTTTTTGCTTTTTTCACTTTTAAGCAGATTTTTTTAAAGGCTTTAACAGAAATAGCTTCTAAATACAAACCATACACTGAAAGCTGAGGTTGTTCTGAAAAAAGGATAAGATTTGCACACACTTTGCACTTTTTATTACAATTTTACAGCCATAAGATAAAAAAATATCAGGCGGCCCTGTTATGATTATGGTCATAAGGGGGTTATTAAGACGGCGATGCACAAACAGGAAGTGATTGGTAGTCATTCCACTCCAGTCCAGTTGGATTCCAATCAAGCCCCCACAATGTGGCTCTAAAATTGAGGCAAACCCGGAAATGAAATAAATTGCAGTTCCACCCTCATCCGCTGGGGGCTGGTGTCAGAAGCGAGCAAATCCTCATTGACTCCCATGTTAAAAATAACAATTTCACAGCAGAAATAAACATGTTTACAGCCTGGTACCAAAACATGTTTTTTGTTTAAATTATCTAGTTTACACTCATGACAATTCTGAGGGGGTGAATTTTTTTTCTCACACTTCTGTTTAAGTGTATTAAAAGCCTAAAATTCTGTATAATTAATGAGCATCAGACCCACATGACCACAGAGCTAGCTCCGTGGAAAGGCCTCAGTAGAGCCTCGGTATGGCTTAGAAACTGTTCCAGGATTTTGAGTCTCTGTGTTTGTGTATTCTTTTTTGGATGTTTTTTGTGCAATTGTTGGACAAAATGACTTGCTGTGGCATTAATTGCACTAATAGAGCGTCCAAGGAGTCTCCACTTCATTTTTTTCGGTAAGTAAATTATATTTATGTATGTTAGGTCACTGCCGAGCTGAGCTTAGATTTTAACATGTACTGTTTAACCATGAAATTTAAATGTAATAGGGTAAAACCCAGTGAATTTAACATAATGCTGCACTTTAGAAAATGGGTTGAAATATAACACGTTGGTGGAGCTGGGTTCCGACTATCGGCTTGTGGAGCTCTCGGGAGACCGATGTTTTCCACCCGTTTCTCCCCTCCCCGCAGCTCGGCGCATCTCTGTCTGATCGCGGCTTCTGTCTGCTGTGCGGAATGCCGGCTTGTGGAGCTCTGGGATGGAAACCTTTCCACGTGATTCTCCCCAGCGGCAGCTCTGCGCATCTCAGATCGCAGCGGCGCTTGTCTGCTGTGCGGCTGCTAGCTTGTGGAGCTCTCGGGAGACCTCTGTGTTCCACCCGGTTTTACCCAGCGGTCAGCCCGGCGTATCTCTGACTCAGAAGCTCTGGTGTTGTGCACAGTTAACTCCGGTTGTAGCTAGGTTGCTACCTCCGTTAGCTTAGCTCCCACCTCCGCGTTAGCTTTGGGTTAGCCAGGGTTAGCTTCAGGTTAGCTTGTAGCTAGTTCGACCAGGTGTCGTCAATTGATCCCAGCCTTACAGCCCCACCCTCAGCTCCTCCTCTCTTCCCTTTTTTTGGAATTGTCTGGGCTTGATGGAACCTGTGACACGGTCAAAATGGCTGTGGTGGCCACCTCCCATTTGGCCTCAAAAACGTGATATTGGAGCCTATGGAAATGAATATTCCAGTATATTTATGTCGATGATTCCAATGCACCAAATTGTTGTTTGCCAAGTGCCATAAGACCACAAATAAGAGAGGCGGGAGCATTAGTAACAAACTCAAAGAGATAGTTAAAACATTAAGCATGAAATGGAGTTATCCTAGTGGTTCCAATAAGAGAAAGAAGCAGCGTGCTTCATAAAAGCTTTTATTTTCACTTCTGAAAGTGACGTCGTTTTTCAATGTAAACATCAAAAGGAAGCAGAAAAGAAAGACAATGGAAAATGTTTAAAGGGAGGAAAACATAGACCAAAACGGAAAATAGAAAAAAAAACTAAGGCAAAAGCACAGGAGCACTGACAGGATAATGAAAGCAGAGCAAATATTGAAAGTGCTCAAACGGAGGGAAATACAGGAAAAAAGAGGAGGGCTAATAAAAAGGGAAAATAACTCGTGTCAGACGAGGGGAGAATTTGGCAAATCCAGTTAAAGGTAAGATTGTCGAAAATTTAGTGTAAGGGGCCCCATGTCTGTGTTCGTCTTAGGGCCCCAAATTGCTAAATCCGCCACTGACCCCGACTCTGCCACAGTCATGAATGGGCTTTGGTCTGTAAAGATAAAATAATGAAAATGTCTTATTGTGAAATTATACTAGCAGATAAATAATGTTCAGCAACTCTGATCTTCATTTGGGATGAAAGGTTTTGGTTGAGACTTACTCATTTCCATCAATGTTTGATACACTATGATAAATTTAGAGGCGAACCAAATGAGGTGGCTCGGATAGAACGCCTCCCTGGTGAGGCTTTCTGGGCATGTCCAACCAGGAGGAGACCCAAGGGAAGACCTTAGGCTGCTGCCCCCAAGACCTGACCCCGAATAAGTGGACGATAATGGATGGACATTATGAATAAGCACATGATCTATTGAAAATATTAGACTCAATAAGACAAATTGAGTTTTCCTCCAAAAATTCCTCCACCATGTGATTTAAATGACCAACATCTGAAGAAAGTGGAGTTGGAAGGTTTAACAATGGTAAATAAATTTACCTGGGTGTGCCATCTTTCATGTATTTTGGGTACATTTGGGTAACACTCATACCTAAATTGATGGTGTGTGTTTTTCCTGGTGATCGGGGGCAGCACATACCAAATAATTGCAAGCAAGCAGTAATTTTGGGTTTGAGTAAGAAAACGAGTACTTTGGCAGATCCAGCCTCCAGCAAAATGACAAGCACACCACTGGCAACGAGCAACGAGGTAAATGTGTAAAACAACATTTATGAATGTGAAAGTTGCATTTTGTCCTCCAAGCTCCCCTAGAAGGAAACATTGTGTCTAATATGGCGTCGCCTAGAGACTTAGACCCGCTCCCATGTATTTTAGACTCAATTTTTATGGTTAGATGTTACAAAGCCACCAATGTTTTCAACAACTGGGCATCATTTCATTCATTTTCAACAACATTTCAATGGATGTTTCCAGAGATCAATGGTAAAAACTCCACATTGTCTCTTTAAGACACAAAACCAGTAAAACCACAAAGAGTCCACTAAAGGATTAAACACACCACCATTAAGGACGGGCTCCCTTTTTAAATATAAATCAGCCCTCTTTAGCTCAAGTTGTTGAGTAAATTATTTATTAACAGGCTTGCATTATCGACTTGACGCAGATTTGATGTGAGTGGAAATCAGGATGTGTGACTGAAATGATAATTGATATGATAATGGAGGAAGAAAAAACGATGGAACAATGGCAACAAATAATTAAAAGCTAAATAAAAGATGGGAGTAAAACTGTTATTGATGCTGATTGATGAGGTAAAACAAACAGACACAAGTGGTTGTGGAAGGCAACAAATAAAAGGCACCAGCTCATCATCCTCCAAGTCCCAACGATGAAAATTAAAGTTTACAGAAAATACAATAATATTATAAACACGATTACTTTTTAACATGTCTAGACTTAGTGGGGGGTGTATTATTTGACTTCATCCTACACTCTTCCTCATAGGTCAGGTCCTTTTTTGCTACTTTTCTCTTTAAACATCAGCTAAGGGAATCAAAGACAAATTGTGTGTGTGTGTGTGTGTGTGTGTGTGTGTGTGCGTGTGTGTGTGTGTGCGTGTGTGTGGAGGATGGCGGAGACTGCATAAAAACTGCTCAACTGCAGAGAGCAGCCCCATCTGGAAGATATCGGACCAAAATTAAGTTGTACAAAACCATTCCATTGATAATAAAGCTAATTTTTATGGTTCTGACAAGTATGTAATTATGTGCAGTGGTGCTTTTCAGATTTTATCACACTCAATAAACTACCATGCTAATTTCATTCCTGTTTTGACACATTTACATGGAAATATTCGATTTGGGGGGAATTAGAGGCCTTGAAAGCCGTTGATAGATGGCTTATAATGATCTGCAACCCTTGGCCCGTGGGCTCATCTGTTTGTCGGCCTGTCGATCTCGCCGGAGATGTGCTTGTTGTTCTGATCTCTTTAGACGGAGTGCCATTCAGCGAGTGCCATCCATAAGCCCTCAACGTTTGCCCTTTTCTCTTTTGGCCGATTTGTCAAGCCTGCCGATATGGAAAGATTAGGACGTTCCTTGTTTTTTTTGCTCCATTATTTAAAGATTTCATCTATTAGCAAAGTACAGAGCAGCGTGGCAGTTTAGGACTCTTTTGAACTGTGGTGGATGTTGTCCAAACTTAGTCCCTTGCAGTGAAATGTGGACGCACAAAGGTCGACCTGGTCAACCCATCTTGAGCCTAGTGGTGCAGATAAAGTACAGCTGGCATGACGACAGAGCAAACACCACAGGGGTCGCCGCTGATGGCAAGGTCCACTCATGTGAGGTAGGAATTGATGTCCAACGTGGGAAACTGCTCCCTCTTCTCCTCCTGCAGCAAAGTGTCTTGCAGAAGGAGAGCCGGTGTCATAAAAAGTCCATCAAAGGCACCAGTAATTACCCACGATATTGACAGTGAAATTGAGAAAGCTTGTGGTCACCAAGTTAGCCCACCCCCTCCACGATTTCTGCAGTGTGACACCAACACTTTTTCTGATTAAAGCGTTTTCTTCAGGACAAAGACCTGCAACTTTAATTCTTTCATTTCTTTAGCAGGTCTTGAGTTTAAACTGTCCTTTTAAAGACCCAGCTGCTACTGGAACCCAGCAGGGAGTCATCTTCTTGGATTTTCTGTCCCCATTCGACTTCACTTTTTAATCTTGTGTAATAAAAGTGAATCAAACACAAGAAGGGATTTCTTGTAACGCTACAATTGCAGGACTTTGTGTTCTGCTCAGTCAAAGCCAAGATTTCATGAACTCATCTTTGTTTTTTAACCAAAGGCCTGATGTTTCTGTTGATTTGCATTGATGTGACATCAAATACTGCAACTTCATTACACTTCACTAATTCTGAGATATAAATTAAATCAAATATGAATTCACCATTGTAAAGTTTAGCTGGAGCCATTTTAGTGTTGCATGGCTTTTCACCACACACTCAAAAATGTGTTGACACTAATTTAGATCTTTCAACTAACCTGTGAGTGTTTTTACAGTATATTGGTCAAATCTCATTCTTTACAAATTGATGTATGGGTGAAGTTGAGAAGCATGTGGGGAAAAAAAAACTACAAATGCATAAATAAAACACCTTGTGTGTGTTTATGAACGTGTTGTGATGAGAAACGATCCCTGGATGCACCGAAAGTGCCACATTCACTTGCTACTGGTGACATTTACAGTTGAAAATCCATGTAAATCTAAATTAATGATTGTAGAAGAGTAATTAAAACATTTATGTGCTGGGAAATTTTAGAGATTGGAGCAGTTTACAGATCAATCAATCAAAGCTTTATTTATAAAGATGGCAGATGGCAGAAACACACTTTAGTCTTGGTAATGCTTGGACCTGGACTGTTTTTATGGCCTTTTATTCAGAGATGCAATTCAGAAGAGCCCCAAATTATTGTGAAGCTTTTTTTTTTGTTGCCAATTTGAGTTTGTTTTGCCTGCAACATCTATGCCCTTTATTGAGTGTCATCAACATTGACTGAGGCACTTATTTAGTTGATGCAAGTAATAGTGTTTGTCCATCCTGAAGTACCTTTAGTGGCCCTCACAAAATGAATGCCTTTTTATTTTTCCTAGTATGGCAGGGTGGAGAAGCGAGGGTCCGGGCGGGATTGGATCCCCAGACTCCCGGGCAAGAGTCACGCGTGCTAATCAGTCAGCCAAAGGGACATCAACGTGGCCAAGTAGCCAGGGCGCATGATCAATCGGGATACAGTGACAGGATGCTCACCCTGTCACACTAGACTGTACTAAGTGATATATAATGTGGTTCAAAATCACCCATTTATACACACATGCAAAAAAACATCAGTGGCTAAAAGATCAGGGACAATCGCCCAAAGGTTTTCTCTTTAGTTAGATCTAAAAATATAAAATTTGTTTTGTTTTCTGAAGTAAAAATCACAATATTTTGGGTATATTTTAGGGATGCAGCTATACCACTTTTCCCCAATTCGATATACCGAAAGTTGGATCAGAGTACTCGCCGATACTGATTACCGATACTTCTACTACACAAGAAAAACATGCTATGAATTGGAATACAGGTTTTATTTTGTTCTCTGCTTTCAACAGGAAAACACTGTGAGGTGGATTAAAAGTTAAATATATGAATAGAAATTATTATAAAACTAAAATATTAGGTGACAAGTTACAGTGAAGCCACTTTCAAGCAACTGCATCGGTATCGGTTAACTTTTACCGATACCGATGTAACGTACCAAAAGGGTCAATTTTTCACCATCTACATTGACCAACATAGTGACCTTACATCTGCAGCATAAATCCACTTTCTATTTGGCATTCTTAATCTAGAAGGTTCTGCTCAGCTCATGTTGACATTCCATGAAGACAAAACGTTCAGACACTCTGTTCCAAGGTCCTACACTCTCTGCTTAGAAGCCAGACAACATTCTTCCCTCTGAATAAGTGAAGAGTCCATAATTTTAGAGTTATAAGTTAAATAATCGTATGTGATGAATGAACAAGATGTTTAAATCAAATGTTTGAATAACCTGTGCTCAAATCAATGAATTTGAAATGAATATTGTTCTTACAATGATCCATTTATATCACAAATCAGTATGTGTTTGATTTAACAAGTTAATCATAGTTTACACTCACACACATTACAATAAGATACAGAGTAAGGTTAAAAACATCTTTGTATCTGCAAGAAGGCGTGGCTTTCTGAGGAATGTTTTGTACATGGCACATTCTGATTAGCCAGAATACGCCAGAAATTATAAATAATGAGTTTATTAAAACAGGATTTACTTCCCGATTAATTCAGTTTCCAGCTGAACCCCGATTCGGCCGAATCAGGAAAGAAGCCTCTTTTGAAACAAACTCCTTTGACCTTACTTAAGTCAAAACCTTTCTGCGACGCTACAAGTGATTACAGACACAACAGCTCATTTCAGAGCTACTTCAACCCTCAAACATCCACCTCACACATCTAAAGCCTGGTTTATGCTTCTCCATCAGGTCCGCAAGGGACAGACACGCACGGATTGACGGAAGCGTTTTGCTCTCACACTTCTCCGTCTCCTGGAGAGAGTTGTAAAGCAATTGCCCGGCAGGACCACAGAGGGCGTAGCGCTGTTCTGTGGTATCCTGTCATGTATCGGTCCAAGATAGTGTGTTTATATTGTGTTTTTTGTGTATAAGAGACTTTTAACACGGACATATTTGTCTGTCATTCTCCCACCGCTTCATGCGCTCCCCACCTCTAAACCCACGTTTCCTGTCATTTCTGTCCACAAATAAAACGCTTGCTGCGCATCTTTTCACTCCTCCGGTCACGGGAGAATTAAACGTTCATATTTTTAGAGTTTTTCGCGAGGTATTCTTCAAGCTTCTCCGTGTCTGCCGCTAGTTATCCTCGGCTCTCTTTGCAATGGCGGCGCTGTAAACAACAGCGGCGTCCTGACCAATCACAAGCTTGCATAATCCGTCTCGTTCGACAGATGTTTAAAAAAGTGGGCTCGACTCCGTATGTACTTGCGTGCCTGCCGGAGCCCTACGCAAGGACGGATAATGGCGTTGCGTGTCTCCGCACTGACGCAGACAGAGAAGCATAAATCAGGCTTTACCGGCAGAACCCAGGTTGCATCTCAGGGCCAGGGAAGTTGAACTCAGAGGAAGCTACTAATCTCTGAGTATTGTTTTGGTATTGACGTCCGGTGACCTCACCACTCTGACCGCCGGGAGCGACTCATACAAGGGTGTCGTAAGCCCGCATACTGGTGTCTGATGAGGTTTTTAATAAACAACTCTAGTTATAGACAACAACAAATTCTTTTACACCCAGATTTCACAATTTCTCTCAGATACAAAGAACGGTTGCTACAACATCTAGCTTCCATCACATCACATCTCATTATTCATATCCTGCCATGTATCATTAGTTTAGGAAAAACCATTAAATTCATTTTATAAACTGTATACTGACTGTCTGAATTAATACGAAGCGTGTTTATGGTCCCTGAACAAGCAAAGAACCCTAGAATCTTCTGATTAAACATTCAAAGATCAATCAGATTGATATTTCATATTTGTATGGAATATCGCATCTTATTGGTCATAATTTAAAATGTATTCCACTACGTCGATACTGGCATCAGTATCGGTGCATCCCTAGTATATTTATATTAGAACACTTCTTAGGTATAAATGAATAAATGGGTCAAATGTGAACATATATTCCTGTTCTGTTCATTGAACCCATTGGGTTTATTTTGTTATAAAGTACGACACTGATGAACACATCGTCTCCATAAAAAGGTGACTTTGGAAATGACTCACGGCATCTCAAGCATTTGACTCAGTTCTGATAAAGACAAGGAAGACACATAAGTACATTATAATGCAGCTTGCCAATAGTAATGAAATGGTGACATGTCCAGGAACGGCCAAGCGCGAGGAGGCTGCATAGTTCCTCTGATTTTTATGCCAATCTCCATAATCAAGATGAAACCACACGCTGCCAAAAGTGGCATAATACAGGAGTTCGCCGATGAGTGATTGATTGAATATGAAATAATGAGGAGGGTTTCTGGTGCTCTGCTGGTCATCTAAAATTCTGAATACAAATCAAATGGAAATTTTATGCAACGAGATTTGTTAATGGGCTTCTGAAAGTGTTTTAAGGGCTTAATGTACAGCAATAAGCTACATAGGTTGTCTGGTGGAGATGAACGGTTGTTGCTGTTGATGGGTCTTTTAGTGCATTACTGTCAAAATAATGCATGTCTGTCTGCATAAATAATAACAAAAAGGGTTTGTTAGGCTTAACTTTGGACAATTATGAGATGGATGGTTTTATGCATGGAAATTTTCTCTTAAACTAATAAATAATTGTCAGAGTATGCCATTATTTTCAACCTACCTAACAAAATAGGTCATATTCTATATTTTGCTATTTATGTATGGTAATCTTAAAAATCAAACTACGGGGTTTGATATTGACAGAAATGTACATTTCGTTTAAACTTTAGGCAAATGCTCTAAATGATCTACCAGTAAAATGTGTGTTAGGGCCAACTGGGGCAGAGGTTGTGGGTGTCACGCTGCATGGTTTATCCCACTGACATTAAGTGAAATTTACAGATAGAGGCCTGCAAAAATCGCACATTAGAAGCCCAATTAACATTTTTGTTGCCCAGGGCATTGTTGGGTAGCTCACAGCTGGTACCACAGGGTCCTGTCAGCATCCCATGTTGTCAAGGGCCCCACAGAGGAGAAATTCAACGTGGAAGGAAAGGACAAAACCACTCATCATGTGATTAGTGTCCTCATTAATCTGTCGCTAGTCATTTAAACCTCATTTAAATATTAGTCCAAGCAATTAAATAGAATTAAATGGAAAAATGTTGTGAATTCAAAATGGAGTATCATATGTTAGCAGGCTCAAGCCGGAAAGAGACATGGCTACATGGCATTAATTATGTCTAATGCTAAACAAAGGTAAATATAAGAGGGGGAGCATAAATTCCAGTACTTTGTTTTGTAATAATCTTACTTTTTTTTTACAGTGAACACCTGAGCCATTAAAAAAATGAATGGTACTCACAAGGGAGTTTCCAAATTAGAAAAAATATTAAAGGTTCTTAATTTCCTCTCCTGAGCATTCAATGGTATTGCTGGGCTTTTTGCTAAAATATGATGTTGTTGCACCTATCAGAAACCAATTAGAACCACTTCCTGGTTCAGTGTCTTTAAGCCAGGTCACTGACCAGCTCCATCTGTGTAGCTCTGGCCTGTTTCCTCACCGTTCTCAAGACCATTCATACGGCATGAGGTGAGATCATGCATGGAGCCCCAGATCAAGGGGGATTGTCAGGAATCTTTTCTAATAGTTGGTCCAAAAGTTCTCACCGAGCTGCTTGCCAATTGTAGACTGGCTCATTCCAGTCTTGTCCAGGTGTTTCCCTGCTATGGTCTTGGCCATGGTGGAGGTTGAAGTCGGAGTCATTGACCGTGTGGACAGTTGTCTTTTATAGAGATAATGGGTTCAAACAGGTGCCATTAATACAGGTGATGGGTGGAGGAAAGGAGAGCTTCTTACAGAATAAGTGAAGGGTCTATAAGAACTAGAATATTGTTTGTAGGAGCTAAACCCTTTTTTTCTGCACCATTATACAAATAAATTATTTAAAAATCAAACGTGACTTCCTGGACTTTTTTAAACATTCTGTCTCACATTAGAAGTGATGAAAATTACAGACCTCTCGTTTTTTAAGTGGGACAACTTTCACAACCGGTGGCAAATGTTTTCAAAGACACTTTGGACAGTTGGACATTACAGACACGTATTTAAAATTTTAAAGTTGATTGTGGAACACGAACACCATAGCGACATCCAATGTGTGGAGGTGTTAGTTGCAACAAAAGAACAAGGCCTCCAGCCTTAGGGGTGTCAGGTTTGGTGCCCATACATGAAGTGACCAGCCAGCACCGTGTCCAGTGACCAATCCTGGAAAGGGCTAGTTTATTAGCCTGGCCTGCCAGACTCGTCCTCTGTTTAACTCTACACTGAGATCTGGTCTGGTTACTCACAGGCAGAAAGGCACATGAGGGGCGGGACTAGCCAGCTCAAAAATAACCAATCAGAAAAAGGCGAAAATGCCGACTGTACTGCACAACGCTGTAGCTTTTAGCTGTAGTTAAAAATGGCGTCTGGCGGCGGCGTAAACATCTTTCTTTAGAAGAAAGGCTTTTAGCGCTTCTGCTTGTGGTGGTTTTAAAGAATTCTTGTCATTCAGAGCAGAGGACTCCGCTTCAGACGTCGTCTTCTTGTTGATGAGAAACATTGTTGTGATGTGTGGCGTTCGCTGCTCGGCGCTGATCGGCTCAGTTAGGAATCTCAGGGGGTGGGGTTATTTGAACAGGTGAGTTCCCAGACCCAATGCTTCCCATAAGGAATCATGGGGCTGGCTGGCGAGGCTACTAATTTATGCTAATAGGTTTATTTGACAACAGTATTTAAGGTCAAAACACCTTCTGGACTCAGAAGCAGCTGTTTGACTTGCCAAGTCCACCACTTTCCACAGGCTCGCTGTGCTGAGCGGACTGTTTACCGTACCTGGCACCCAGCAATGGTGCCCTCTATTGGCTGGTAGATGTAAAGATGAACGCAGTGTCGTGCCTGTCTAAATAAACATTTCATTATTTTTAATTAAAATCTAGTTTTTAAAGGAAATGCTGTACCTTCATTCTGGACACCTCTAAACATCCCGTGGAGGCACTAACTTTTTTTAATTGCTTTTTATTCAACTGTTCCGTATTCAACCTTTAATATTTTCAGACAAAAACGTTAAATCGTTGGACACGTTGAATGGCGTGGGACGACTTTCATGATCGATGGGACCCAAATACCTTTTTGTTCCAACAACTGTAAGGCAAATGTGATTTTAAGTTCTAGGACCACTCATGCACATGCTGCCATCACTCTTTCCGCATTTCCAGATGAAAAAGCAGTTCTTAGTCATTTGAAAATACACAAATAAGTGTCACAGGCCACCATAGTCTCTGCCTGACCTGTTGGGTTCAACAAAGATTAGAAATTGGTGTCTAGATTTTAAAACATTACATATTCCGGTTCTTTCTTTCTGCTTAAGTGATGTCTCAGTTTCTGGGTTACAGATGCCACACACTTGCTTGACCTCAATAATATTTCAAAGTGCGTTCACATTTTATGATGCTAACGTCGGCCGACTCTCATACTTGTTTATGCATGTTTTATGTCTGTGACGGTTACAGCATTTCTACTTCTGAGCCCATCGTGCACCAGCGGTCTCAGAAGAGGAACTCTCCTCGACTTTACCTCAGTCCAACATTTCTTTAGCCCAACTCTATCATGTGGTTTTAAAGAGGATTCATTTATCAGATTTTAAATCATTCTTTCAAACATTCAAGTAAAACTTTCCTTTTTGCCACAACTTTTAATTGGATAAAAGAATCAAATATGACATGACAATGAGTGGAGAATAAAAAGGGGGAGCAGATGGAGACAGTATTAACCCATGCAAGATTGTGTCTTGTCAAGATAGCATAACAGCTTAAATGTCTTTGTGAGAAGCAAATGATTTCTAATGGTCGCTTTTTCCCCTCCTCTTTGAAAAGCCCAGATCAAACAGGCTCAGTCTCGTCAGAGCCAAAGCGGAGAACTGTTCCGGTATGACTAAATGATTGATTGACAGGTAGACTTAGGGCAGCTTTTTAATTTCCATGCATCACTTCACATTAAACCTGCGCCAGTGATAAAATCTCGCGATCGTGCATCGAGAACGTCAAACTGATAGGTAATGGAAATTTTGATTAGGAGAGGGTAGATTTTCCCTCGGCCTGGACTTCCTAAAGTGTTGATGGATGACTTTTTTTGAGGAGATAAAATACTGATGACAACTGTCTTTTCAGGGACTTTGTCAGCATTAGCTAAACTGATAAAGCATCAATACATTTGAATGACATATTTTAATTTGCAAAGTTGTAGTTTAGAAACAATCCATTTGTTCTTGGACAGAAAAGAGCAAGGCTAAAGCGACATGAGAAGTTTTATATTCTAACAATGTAGAAAAGTTTCCAATAATTAATCTTCAATCTATTCCTTATTGTTCAATGACCTTTAACCTTAACCAAGTCAGGTCAGATGTTCTGGGTCCTTTTGTTTTTGACTTAATAAAACAAGGAATGATGCATTTATTTTTGAGATCTTTTAACCTACTTTACGTTGTCAGACACGTTTCATTGGAGTGATTTCTTAAAGGTGCTGAACACTTAATAAAGACGTTTGCGGTGGTCTCTACTAGGAATGAATGCCTTGTAAGTTGTATTCTGGAAAAAAAAATACCAGAAGCTCAGGATGTACAAGTCAGGAGAAAATAGCTCGCCTTGATTAGATAACAGCAACACGACTCTACCACCGACTCTGTTTGCTTTGCAACGTTGATGTTTTATCTTTACTAGTAACACAAGCCTGGAAGAGTTCTGCCATGTGGTGGAGTTGCTAATGCTAACAGTTAGCTTCTACTAGACGAGATGTTCTCTGCTGTTTCCTGGACGCTAAACCAACAACAGCCTTCCCCATAAGGAGCCAAAATGGGTGAGTCCATGGATGCTAATTCATAGTGTGGCATATGAGGGCTATATAATTCTAGAGTTTCACTGTTATTTTTCTATCAGAAGCTAATGCAGGAGATAGCTGTAGGAGACTCAGAGTGACCAATCATTATCAGAAACATTCATTTAAATGGTTTTTCAGTGTTGTACACCTTTAAAGATGAGCTTCACTGAGAAACGTAAAATACTTGTTCTTGTTGAAACATGACTGATCATTGCAGTGCTGAACATTTAAATAGTCTTCTACCCCATTTCCTGTCTGAGCTACTGAAAGATGACAAGGAGCCACATAGATTCCCATCACACTGTAAATAAGCTTTACGGACTCACCCATCTTATCTTGCGACTGAAGAAGACTGTTGTTGATTTAGCATCCAGGAGAGAGCAGAGCGCGTCTTGGCAAGTAGAAACTAACCGTTAGCATTAGCAACTCCACAACATGGCAGAACTCCTTCATTTTTGCGTTATGTGTGGACATAAAACATCAAATTTGCTAAAAGAACTCAGGTAGAAGAAGAGTTGCATTGCAGTCAGCCAATCAGAGGCATGACGTCTGAATGCTACGAATATTAATGAGTAAGATGTTTTCCGCCATGCCACATCTCTGGCCATCTTCAACATCCTGGAAGAGGAGCGCCAGAGTTTTTTTCCACTGAAAGCCACTCAAGGCATTCATTCACACTAGAGACCACAGCAGTTATATTGAAATAACAAGGGAAGGCCCACTTTAAAGGTAGGATATGGAACATTAAAAAAACTATATTTAAAAAATATGTTACCTTCGTGGGGCATTCAGAGGTATGTAGAGTGTACAGTTTCTCCTTTTAAAGCTATATTTAAAAAGAGTAATAATCTAATTTTTATTCTGTCGAGCACGACACTGTGTTTATGTTTACATCTACCAGCCACTAGAGGGCACTTCGTCTTCGTCTTCGTCTTCCTCCGCTTATCCGGGTCCGGGTCGCGGGGGCAGCATCCCAATTAGGGAGCTCCAGGCCGTCCTCTCCCCGGCCTTGTCCACCAGCTCCTCCGGCAGGACCCCAAGGCGTTCCCGGACCATATTGGAGATGTAACCTCTCCAACGTGTCCTGGGTCGACCCGGGGGCCTTCTGCCGGCAGGACATGCCCGAAACACCTCCCCGGGGAGGCGTCCAGGAGGCATCCTGACCAGATGCCCAAACCACCTCAACTGGCTCCTTTCGATCCGGAGGAGCAGCGGTTCTACTCCGAGTCCCTCCCGAATGTCCGAGCTCCTCACCCTATCTCTAAGGCTGAGCCCGGCCACCCTACGGAGGAAACTCATTTCGGCCGCTTGTATCCGCGATCTCGTTCTTTTGGTCATTACCCAAAGCTCATGACCATAGGTGAGGATTGGGACGTAGATCGACCGGTAAATCGAGAGCCTGGCTTTCTGGCTCAGCTCCCTCTTCCCCACGACAGATCGGCTCAGCGTCCGCATCACTGCAGACGCCGAACCAATCCGCCTGTCGATCTCCCGATCCCTCCTACCCTCACTCGTGAACAAGACCCCGAGATACTTAAACTCCTCCACTTGAGGTAGGACCTCTCCCCCGACCCGGAGGTGGCAAGCCACCCTTTTCCGGTCGAGAACCATGGTCTCAGATTTGGAGGTGCTGATCCTTGAACCGTCACCTTATCGTGGTGGAGGAGTTTGAGTGCCCTAATGATCCTAGGAGCTATGTTGTCTGGGGCACTTAGTGCCCCTGGTAGGGTCTCCCATGACAAATTGGTCTTAGGTGAAGGGTGAGACAAAGAACGGTTCGAAGGATCTTTCATGGCGGTTAAAACGAAGAGTCGGAGTACCCGGCCCGGAGGGTTACCGGGGTCCCACCCTGGAGCCAGGCCTGGGGTTGGGGCCCGTGAGCGAGCACCTGGTGGCCGGGCTTTCGCCCATGGGGCCCGGCCGGGCCCAGCCCGAACCGGATACATGGGCTCGTCCAACTGTGGACCCACCACCCGCAGGAGGAACATGAAGGGTCCGGTGCAATGCGAATCGGGTGGCAGACCAAGGCGGGAGCCTTGGCGGTCCAATCCCCGGACAAGAAAACTAGTTTTTGGGACATGGAACGTCACCTCGCTGGCGGGGAAGGAGCCGGAGCTTGTGGCAGAGGTTGAGCGGTACCGGCTAGATATAGTCGGACTCACCTCGACACATTGCATTGGCTCTGGAACCCGAGACCTGGAGAGGGGTTGGACACTAGAGGGCACTGTTGTGCTAAAAGGTCCACTCAGCCAGGCAAGACTGGGACTGTGGAAAATGGCAGACTTGACAAGTCAAGCAGCTGATTCTGAGCCCACATGATGTTCTAACGGTAAATACTGTTGTAAAATAAACGTATTGGTAGAACTTTGTCCTTACGATGTGTCTCTGAACATGGTGCTGGAACGTGTCAGCAGTGAACCAACATCCCAGCGGCTGGAAAATTAGTCCTGTTGTTGTAATACCATCTCTGAACACCAGAGTTTGCCAGATTGTCTATCTCCATAGTCAACCTTTAATTCTACAGGTTTGGTAGTAATCAGGCACACATAGTAGTTATTACATTAATTCATGATTTGATTTATTTTTAAATAATGTCATTACTTCATAAATATAGGGTTAGTTAGGATACCTCTGTTTGTTTGCAATCAGCTATTTCCGATCGTCTTGTCCGGTATTCAAATGTAATTTGTAAAATTTATGAGCACGACAAAAAAGCAAAAGCAGAATAAATCTAGAAAGGGCAAACACCTACGTGGTAAATTCATCCTATTTACATTTCTGACTCCACAAAGTTACAAAGTGCATAACTTCCACTTTAGTCAGTAAACTGTGTGCATCTCAAAGCCTTTTTGTTGTGTAGGCTTTTCTGTCTGCCGCAAGACTAAACAGAAACCAGAGCATAGTAGTAGAGGCTCTGCTACACTTACTGTGTGTGTGTGTGTGTGTGTGTGTGTGTGTGTGTGTGTGTGTGTGTGTGTGTGTGTGTGTGTGTGTGTGTGTGTGTGTGTGTGTGTTTTATTAGACAACATACATTAAATCCACTGTGGGTGCAGTAAATAAAGCATGCTGTAAAACTGTGTTCGTGAAGAAGCTTGTAAACATAAAGAGCCACAATGAGGTCAAAGTAGCGGTGTTGCTGCATGAGCAATGAAATACAACTTAATGCTTCTGGATAAAAAATAACAGAGTGAGCCGGAGAAGGTTTCAACCCGTTGTTGTTGGTAATAAAAAGAAATGTTTGATGGCAAAACCTCAACTGGCCTCTTGCCATTGTGTTTGTACCCATTTTACAAGACAGCCAACAACAATGTGATGTCATAATTAGGGGATCACATAAATACTGGTTCATAATAGCTGGACCGCCAATAAATAATTTATCATTTGAAATCTTCAGCTCTGAAACTGGAATTGTTGCTATGAACCGTTATAAAAAAAATGGCGGTTGCAGGTTTCTGAGTAAAATGTTCGTATATTTCTTATTTAGTTGTGTTTTCTGGAAGGCAGCGTGGGACAGAGGCGTCATACCTCTGCAGTGTTTTCTGTCAACTTGTGTAAAGTAAACCAGCTGTAACAAGCTGCCAAAGAGCTTTCACGGTCCAATAAAATATGAGATTATATCAACAACTACCTCCTACAATTGGTCATTGCGAGTCTAAGTATTTGATCACCTTGTTGGAGCTTTTTCAGGTCTCCTGTTGCTTAGTGTGTTAGAGCAGTGGCCATGGTAGTATTCTATGTTGGTTTGCCATCTGAAATGAAAGTAATCGCAGCAGTCAAGGAATATCATACTATGATAAAATAATCTAACCCCATTTAGCTAATCAGTTTAAAATAACAGAATTCAACAAGGTATCTTCAACAACTAAAATATTGATCGTTCATTTGATTTCCACATAATCCTACTTCAAAAAACTGAACACTCCATTTAAATGACATTACATTATGCCTCTCAGGAATGATTTAACAAGTGGTTCTTTTTGTTTAATCGATACATTTGTAGAAGTCTCTAGAAGGAATGATTGCCATGTAACTTGTACTCTGGGGAAACGAAGCTCTGGTGTGCCAGTTTTAGGAATTACAAGTGAGCCACTTGTGAGCTGAGCTTCAGACGGCAGGATTCAGAGTCTCATTCCCTGATATTTGGACATCTTGCAACGTGACAATCACTAACTGTTTGCTTTGAAGTATTGATGTTTTAACTCCACAAATAACACAAGCCTGGAGGAGTTCCACCGTGTGGTGGATTGCTAATGCTAACAGTTAGCATCTACCAGCAGAGACGTTCTCTGCTGTTTTCTGGATGCTAAACCAACAACATCCTTCCCCGCCACGAGCCAAGATGGGTGAGTACATGAATGTTAAGTGACAGTGTGACATAGATCTGTCAGGCTTTTTTAATCCTAGAGTCTCTTTTCTATCAGAAGCTAATGCAGCAGATAGGTGTAGAAGACTATTTTCATGTTTAGCCTGCTGGAAAAACTCAGAGTGACTGATTATAATCGGAAAATATTATTTAAAATATGTTTTTCAGTGAATGTTGCCATTAGCATTTTTATATGAAGTGGTTGTCTCTGAATATTATTGGACAAACAATGTGATGTACTCAATGTTATGGATGTCAGTCAATGGGGCAGTTGGCCATATGCTGTTGAAGGGTTACGGTTAGGGTTAACCCTAAACAAAGGACTTAAGGACCTCTATCTGCTCTTGACTGAAAGAAAAGCCCAAGTCTAAATCGTCCAAAGTTGATGCCATCTTAGTTGTTCCACTCTGCCACATCACCCCGCCCACGAAACCAATAGAGTGCTGTGATTGGCAAGACACAAGACTGGTTGGGCCTGCTGAGGCTCCAATGGAGCATGGCTAGATCGACATGCAGAGCAAAATCTTTTTTGCGTCGGCTACTGTCTAGATTTCTTGGCTAGAACACCAAGCTAATCCCACCAATCTTACTGAAAAACTATAGACACAGACTTTTAGCAGCAGAAGTTGTTTGGTATTGACCAACAAAATCTTCGGGATTGGTCAAGACAGAGACAACAAAACTATCAATCAGTAGATCTATGTTTGTCTTACATTAGACGTCATCAGTTGGATGGTTTTATTACCCAAGTTTTGTCCTTCAAACTCTAGATCAATAAAGTTTTTGTTGACCACTGTTTTGTTCTTCCGGCTCTTGTAGAGTACAGACGCTTTGATCCTCCTCTCCTCCCTATGTTATCCCCAAGGCTCTTTGTCTGTCTTTGAGTGGACGGCGCTTCAGCATTTTTTCCGTAAACTGGAAATGTTTTAAAATGAACCCGGTCAGTTCGTCTCTCAACGCGATTGACAAGATTCTTTCAACAATGAGAACAGGAGAAGGGGCTCCCGGTTGCCACTCTGGGACAGAGCCAGTTGGGCACATCATGGACTCCTGGAAACAGTAGAACCTGATTTGCTTATCTCAGCTGTCTGTAGAGGATTCTGAAGACGTCTGGATATTCGTGGTGTTGGTGTCAGGTTTCCTGCTCTTTGGCCTTGGAGGTTACCTGACTTACCGGAAAATTAACTAGCTGTCGAGAAATATTGGCTCACTCCCGGAGCTCAGAGACGGATTGCACCGCGATGTGAATTCACAGACTCATAATTGTCGAGATCAGTCGTAAGCTTGGAACTTTGGCTGAGATTCATGCGTTGGCACAAAAGATGGATGCGATCAAGGAGCGAGTGGACGAATCAGCACGGATTGGGATAGATTAATCTACACCATTATTGGATTTTGAGAGGTTGAGGACCAGGGGAACTCTAAAGCCGGGTGTACACTGTGCGACTTTTTCACTTTTTTGAGCCGATTTTCCAGTCGTGCGAGAAGCCACGACATCGGGGCGAGTTTTGCGCCGAGCGGTCGTGTAGTGTACAGGGGGTTACGAGAGGCGATTAACACCACGTGACCAGCTGCCGATCAGCAGTCGTGAGGTCGCAGGGACTTCTGGTGTGTTTAATATTTCGCTCGTCCCTCGTGAGGGTATCGCAGTGTTGAAGCGGCGCTGCGAGCAGCTACGATCCAAAAAGCATCAGAACCGCTCACGGCGCATGCGCGCGCAATCCTGCATCAACGCCGGCCGGTCGCTCGCTATTTCCCTAATAACACACGCTGTTCGTTTTTGTTTCTACACGTTTTTTTTACTCAAAGATTGTCAAGAAAGCGTGTTTGTCGTGTTCATGTCAAATTAAACTGATCACAAAACACAGATTCACTTTCTTTATTTCGTTTTCCTCATCCAACCCCCATAAATCCCTGTGTGTCCTCCTGCAGCACTCCCGAAGGACAACAGGCAAGACAAAAAAGTCTGACGTGTTGAGTAAAAACTGCTATTTTTAGCACAGTTTTAGGGCCGACGTGTTGCTACCAGACGTACAGTGTGAGCAGTCAGGTCGCATGCGAGAACTGGGTCGTGCAGTGTGAGCACACGACTCGTGAGATCTGCTCTGCGAGGAAGTCGTACAGTTTGAGCTGAAGCTGAACGCTGCGAGTGAAAAAGTCGCACAGTGTACGCCCGGCTTTAGACAGAGAAGAAATTATCTCTGGCCCCAAAACAATTTCTTATCTGAAACTGGTGCCTTTGAGCCTGTGAGGCTGAAACGAATACCCCCCCCCGAAGAAATGTGGAATGCTGCCATCGCCATGGCAACGGTCTCCCTATCCCTGCCTGGGCGGGACTGCGAGCTGTGATGGCCGCTGAATCATTCCAGGAGTCACTGTGCTCTGTAAACCCAACGACCTCCCACCCCTTTCCAGACTGAGGTGAAGAGTGCTGCTTATCGCGGCTGCTGCTGCTGACGTGTGGAGTCCCAAAACCCTACCACCCCACCTAGTGGACACTTTGTTGTGTAATGCCTGAAGTCTGTTTCATTTCTGTCTGAGGTGTTTTTTTGCATAGCAAAGCTGCCCTCCCTGTGGAGGGTAACTCTGAAGTGCCTTTTTTTTCCCCTCCACCTGACCCAATCCTCATGTAACCCCTCTGATCTCTATTACGGTAGCGCGACTCGGGTTGCGAATGACCACAGTCACCACTTCTTGTCATGTGTCTTTGTCTTTGCCTATGTATGTATGTCGGATCTCACAATTGTGTGTACTGAAATTCTAATTTCCCTCTGGGATCAATAAAGTATCTTTGAATTGAATTGAATCCAAATGATGGTTATGAATATGCTATAAAAGTTACTCGTCTTATGCTTGATGAGGAAATTTATACACTTGATTTACTTCGACTTACTGAAATTTAATTACTGAGACAGAAATACCAGCAATCTTTGAGATTCCACTTGCTGATCACGTTTCATTATGTTTCTCAAAAAGCCAGACGCCATTACCACGAGTACCATCATAAGTTATGAATGAGGCAAACGGCAAATGGCTAAACATCAGCGCTCATAGGAAGCTGCTTGGGTGTCACATTGGCCTAGACAGCATTAGACAGAGAGCAAAATGAGCTCCACGTTTACTCCTCTTCCTTCAGCATGACTTCATCTCGTACTCAGCCACAGGGCCTTGCTGCAACTCAACTCGTGTCAAGCCGTTCTGACCATCCAAGTCTCAACACATACACACACACACACACACACACTCATACACACACACACGCAAAGAAAGCACACACTTTGGTTGGATTTGAAAAGGGAAACGTTGAATCGGCCCCATCATGGTGAAGTGTTTTGTTTCTTTCAAGCATGTTTTAAGGATTAGCACATAGAAGCAGCTGCAGGCTGTGGTCTGTCATGATTATTGTAGGGGGATTTGTGGATCTTTAGATAAGCTTCTTGGTAACATGAAGGAGAAAGCTTGTTTGCATCACATCCTGCTAAGAAACTTCATCAGGGGGGTTGAAAAAGTTTAGTCATTTCATGCTGCTCATTTTGTCATCAATAGACATCTTTTATGATCAACAGTCTGGCCTCTGGGTTCACCCCATTTCACCTCCTTTATCTAAGATCTCAGCCTCCTCGTCGGGACGCATCACTTCAAGTTTAGAGACAGATGAGCACAGCTATGTAGCCAGTTCAACACAAACTTATTTATTTTTGAATGAACTCCTGCATACGGAAACATAGGAACTAGTTTGAAAGCTGATTTGTCCTTTTGTTACTTTTTACTGATTCCTAAATCAGATCAACCTACTGATGACAAGATCAGTGCAATAAAGCACATTATAGATCTTGAATTCCTTGAGCCCCCAACAGTTTGTACGAGATCATGTTTGTTTTAACCAAAACTCAAATACTTCCATCCTTTCTCAACACAGATGATCTTAGTGTGAAACTTGGGCACAAGCAGTGGTTGATAATACTGATCAGTTGAAAGAGAATGCATTGTGAATGACTCACATCAGTCTGTGGCTCAAAATCTGTAAATATAACGGTTATTTTGATGCTTTCTAATGTTAATTAGCCGTGGCAGCCATCATCAGTTGGATTGAGCTGACGATGGACATCCATGGATTACTTTCTGTGTGTTGTATTCTAAGATATGTACGAGCTATTTTTCTGACGCACGTTTACGGCTTGCGGTATTGGAGACGAGTCTGATCTGCACCATCTTTTTATCTGTAAAACTGTCAGAATTAGACTTCTTTGGGTTTTCTAAGCTCCTTTGGCGGTAACAGCCTTCTTGAATTGGGTTGGGTCTATATGGTGCAACAGTGGCAGAGGCCCCATAACCAGAGGGTTGCAGGTTCGAACCCAGTATGTATCCAGCTTTTGCAATTATCCAGCTGCATGGTGGTGCAGTGAACATTTGCCTTGCAGTGAGAAGGTTCTAACACACATCTTGGGCCTTTCTGCACAGTTTGTATTTCTCCATGAATGCAGCATGGCTTCTCTCCTACATACCAAAGGCATGGTAGATGATTTACCCCTCTAAACTGTCACCAGGTGTGTGAGTGACTGTCCATCTGTTCCTGTGGGTGTCCCTGTGATGGACCGGTCCACTTGTCCAAGGTGTACCTCATTCCTGACCTGTCAGAATCAGGCCTTCCCCAAGAAAAAGTGGTAAGAGAAGATCAATTACTTCCTTAATTCTGAGATTTTCTTGTGCTGCAACCGTTTAGCAGAAGTGATGAAGCCAGACCCCCAAAAACCAAAACATTTTGTTGTTGTTTATAATTATCATTTAGTCATGAGGGTCACAAAAATATTAAAGGGACTTTTCAGACTTTTTAACTTTTATGCTCATGATTGCCCCCTCAGGCCAAAAGCCTAATGGCAGCTTCAATAGTAGGCTCGTGCACGAGGCGCGCATGCTGTACGTGCACACTCCTTAATGAAGATAACAGCTGAGACAGTCCCGTGTGTGTGTGTGTGAGAGTGTGTGTGTGTGTGTGTGTGTGTGTGTGTGTGTGTGTGTGTGTGTGTGGCATGAAAGACAGAGGACAGGAGAACACGCAGCTAATTAATTAAATAATTTGGTTCTGTACCTTTCTCTTCAGCACAACCGACAAAGGTTTATGATGGGTCAGTCCTCCTGCATGCTCAGATCATTCCCTTCCCTTGCTTGAAAAATTGTTACAAAATGAAAGTTGAACCCACATCTTTTTTATCTGTGAATTCAATGCCGTTCGGTGAGTCTCAAATAAAAATATGGGCATCTTACTGTAAAAAAACATATCATTAATGTTGAAAAGAAATTTTAAATAAACTATGGTCACACTCAGAATCAAACCCAGGTCTTCTGCATGAGAGTCAGACATCTTACAAGGTGAGCTACACGCAAGTAACATTCACAGTATCTGTAACTTTTATATCCTTGATGACAGCTGAAACAACGTCAAACCAAAGAACGGTTCGGAGCAAAAATGGCTATTTTGTTGCTAATTTGCAGGAAATATCTAGAAGAAAGTTCTACAGAAAGTAGCTAAGGGTCCTCAGAAATGTAGCTAGGTTCATCACTAGGCATTAGGAACAGCGACAAAGTCGCTGAGTTGGCAATACCTCTCTCTCTGCTGCTAAAGCTATGGATAGCAAATGCTACGGGCTATGCCTGAGCGTGAACGCGCATGAAGCAGCCTGCTCGACCCGAGCAGCTCTCTTTTTCTACGATTTTACAGAAAAACAGGCAATCACTGTAAAAATGCCAGGGCTCATTCTACAGGACCAGGGCATTGCAGGAGAATGTATGAAGACATTTATTATTTCTATACAAGTTTTGGTTGTCAAACTTCCGTAATGTCCCTTTAAATGTAAAAATAAGTCATATTAGCTGCATTGGCTAATGGAGAAAACTCTGGTACTTAAACAAATGAGTAAAGTTGTTGACTTGAATTAAATCAATAATCACCCTAAAAATTGCAGTAGATTAATTTTGACAAATCAAAAGAAAAACGGGCCTTTTGCATCCTGGGAAGCAGGGCTGAAGCAAACATTTCTCCTTTTGCTTGGCGAGGAGTCACCTGCACAGCTTGCCAATCAATATGACTGGCAGGTCTCAAGCTGGAGCGACTAATTTCTGTCCGCTTTTGATTGGTTTGTCAGCTTTTATCTTGGGACCCTACTTGGTGCGTTTCCTGACTCTGAAAGGAGACGTCGATCAAGATGACTGACGGGCGTCAGGGCCTGAGTGAAAATACAGCCATTCCCTGGAGTTTCTCTGGAACTTTCTACCAGAGCCCAGTAAAGAAATCAAACCAAAGTGATTTACAGCTGACTGTCAAAAAGGCTGAGAGAGAAGGTCTGGTAAAGGTGTCGCATCAGTTCTGTGCTTTCAGAAAATCCGGGTTCTTTAGTCAGCAATTTTTTAAAACTTTACTGGAAATTAACTCAATTTTGGTTTAAGACTACTGAGAAACCATATTTTACTTGATATTCTTTAAATATGATCGGTCACTTTGAGTTTTACATGCAGGCTGAAAGTGAAAATGGTCTTCTACCCCCGTTTCCTGCAGTAGTCAATAGAAAACGACGAGGAAATGCTCAGGTCACTAAATACCACACAGATCTACATCATACTGTTATTTAGCATTCAGGCTCTCACCTGTCTTGGTTCATAACGGGGAAGGCCGTTTCCACAAGAAAGCAGAGCATGTCTCGGCTAACAGAAGCTAACTGTTAGCATTAGCCACTCTACCACACAGCAGAACTCCTCCAGGCTTGTGTTATTTGTGGAGATAAAACATCAACATAGCAGAGCAAACTGCGACGGTAGAGTTGTTATTGTTAGCCAATCAGACGAGAGTCAGGAATAATAATGAGTCAGACGCAAATCCTGTCGTTTTCAGGGGGCCTACTCCCTTTTTCACACAAAACAACGACTCATGAGGCATTCACTCATATAGAGAGCACAGGAGATTTGTTGGAATAATGAGAAAAATGGGAGCTTTAATAACTTTCTCATGGTGCCGATTGATGTCAGGAACCAATCAGGCAAAGAAAAAATCCTACTTTTCTGAATAAAGTTCTGGTTATTATTCAAAATAGCTTTATTCATAAATGAGTGTTGTATAACCTCCAACATATCCCAGGTCCTGCGAATGCAGTTTTCCTAATAAAAAAAAACAAACAAACAAAGCTGGTTTGACTGGATAGAAAAAAAATATTTACAACAATTTTTTAATTAATCCAAAAACAACTTTTTTTCAGAACCACCATAAATGATCACTATTGTTATTATAAGTCATGTTAGTCATCATCACTTACTTCATTATTTCCCTGCATCTGACCCACCTGGGGGAGGGGTGAGCTGCAGACACGGCTGCGCTCGGGAACTATTTAGGGGTTAACCCCCCAATCACACCCCCCACCCCCCCAATGCAACCCTTTTAATGCCGAGTGTCAAGCAGGGAAGCATTGGGTCATACTCCTACCACTAGGCCACTGAGATGGTAAGCAGAATGAGCCCATTGGACAATAAATAACTTTGCATGGAGTTCTGTAACTTTTCGGCTGTTGATCTGATCTGAAGGCGGGGTTTTGTGGTGCACAGAGGAATAAAAGTGTGTTTATTCCACCAAAGGAGATCATCAACTTTGTTTGTCCTTGATCCTGTCTGCTCCAGTTATTAAAAACAGGTTTGCAAACACAAATTTTAACAGATGAACGACTGAATTTATCATGACACAGTCAAACATTAATTTGGTACATCGCTTTCAACTAAAGCTTTTCTAAGCCATCGGCATGAATCTAATGCTAAATTATCATAACTTAAATTGAGATGACCACATTATCCATTTTTATCAGCAAATAAAAGTTTTTTTAATATGCGTACCTCTCTAAAAACAGTAAAACCCATCTGCTGCCCTTCAACAGCTCTCTCCTGGTGTTCCATCGTTGTTCCAAGCTCAGCAAAGCTGTTCATTAGTGATCAAGTAGGATCATTAACATACTGACACCGGCGGACCTTGCTGTTTACATGAAGCATCCAAGGTGAACTGAAGTAAGCTGCTTCATTTCTACCAACACGTTGCTGTACTTGGATCGGGACTGTAGCTGGAGCACGTTTCAGTGAATAAAGTTACTCGAGTAACCGTGGAGAGATAACAAGGCTGTCTGGGTTCTGTTGGGTCGGTTTGGTTCCTAGAACTGGGTCTGTCACAGTTTGTTTAGCATTTGAATAAAGCTTAAAAGTAAAAAAAAGATTGCGTCAAACATTCTGCCACCTTTTTAAAATCCACACATGAATTCGGTGTTTTTAAGTATTCGTGTTGTTTTCTGGTTTACTCTGTGCAGGGTTTTCTATTGTATTCTATTTTCAGGAGCATCTGTGGGATTTTTTAGGCTTTTTTTGTAGTCATGAAGAATAAACTTTAATTAATTTTAGTTTCCTCTATTTTTGTTTCTGATAAACGACTCCAGCCAAAGCATTTTTAGACAAAACATCCTTTTCTTCAAGTTCATAACTTCAAGTTATTCTCCAGCAACAAAGTTTCAGCCTCTCCTCCTTTTGGTCTAATTTTCTTAATTCAACAATGTCAGAAATCAGGGTAAATAAAATCAATAACATTCACCTTTCTGATGCTATTTTAGCAACCCATACATCCCGCAACTGCAAATCTTTAAAGTTACCCTTCAGCTTCAGTTCTGTGGAGGAAAACATTGAAAGTTCAGTTAATAAAAGTAACACTAAGCAGTTTCCTGCTCCTGCGCCCTACTGGTTGAAAGTGGAATTGCAATAACCTTGCTGCAGTCTGCTGCAGTCTGCTATCGACGAGTTAACGCTAACACGAGCCAACTAATACTAAAATAAACCACAAAGTAAAAAGAAATCCACACTGTTGGACAAAAAAAATTACTTACAAGTCCAGAAGCAACAAAGCCAGGTCACCATCAGGCCACAGAAGCAACAAAGCCAGGTCACCATCAGGCCGTAATTTTGTGACCTCTTTTAGCACCCTCAAACTAGCGTAAGCCGCGTCAAAGTTCACTCCAGTTTTAGCTCTTTGCTTCACCTCCAAAGACATTTCGTGTCTGTCAGGGTGCTCCAGGGCAGCTGTGGCTACAATGTAGCTCATCACCACCAGCGTGTGAATGGGTGAGTGACTGATTGTGTTGTTGTAAAGCACCTTTGGGGGTTCCATGACTCCAGAAGGGGCTATATCAAATACAGACCATTTACATTACTGTTCTACTTTACTTTCCAGGCAGGAACAGAAAACTTCTTCTTGTTCTCTTTTTAGCCATCAGTGAATTGAAAATGCTAACCGCTAGCATTATAGCTAACAGCCGTAAAGCAGGCTAAGAGCGCTCCATAAGCAAAATATTCTCACACCCGAAGAGTTGAAAAATGACGCTAGGTGATCAAGCATTTGTTTCCAACGCGTCGGGAGGCGATGCGCAGTGCCAGAGCGTTGTTTCCCAACTGTCGCGGTAAAACGGAGATTTCACCAAATTCTGACCTTTACTCTCTTGCTATTTAACCTTCCCCCCACCCCCATCCTAACCTTAACCCTCTTGTGCATTCAAAACTTTATTTCTTGTTCTAACGTCCCTCTCAAACACGGTTAACAGGAAGTTTAGAATGAGCAGCAGGGTTAAGGTTAGGATGGGGGTGAGGGGAAGGTTAAATAGCAAAAGGTTAGAGGTTAAGTGTCGGGGAAATGTGCGTTTTACCTTGGAAAACAAACGCTTGGTCACCCAGCGTCATTTTTCAATGCTTCGGGTGTGAGAATGTGTTGCCGTAAGACACCAGCTCCACCAAACTATCAAGTATATTTTTTGGCTAGCACAGGGGTGTCAGATATGAAACTGGTCAAGTTTTTAACTCAACAATCACTGAGATCCATGTTAAAGCTCTAGCTTCAAGTTTAAAACGCTATCTAGTGTTACTTTAAATTATAAGAATGTGCCTCCCTTGTTGTGACCCCATCTAAAAATGTCTCATTTGGATGATTGAAATTCAGTTTGAGAAACTTTTCTTTGGGTTTTGGGTTGTGAAAACTCTTTTTTTGCATGTTTATTCTATAAGCGTAGCAAATAAGTGGCTGGATTTGAGGCTGAATGCTGTAAAATATCTGCTCTACTGAGAGGAACCTGTAGAGAGCTCCTTTTTTGAAAATGTGTATATCTCTGTCTGCCTTTGTCTGCGTGTGCGGTCATGTACGTGTGTGTTCCTCCTGCAGCGGGAGGACGTTCCTCCATCCGACCCACAGCTCCACAGGGCTTTATCTCTGCCAGTGTTCCGCATTATTGATAGCTGCGGCGATATTGACAGGCGTTGTGCTGGTAGGAAAGGGAAAATAGGAGTTTGATATGACATATTGTGCTTATCAGCAGGTTCCATAAATAACTTTGACGCATTTTTGTATGCATGGGAAGGCTTCTGATTCAGCCTCCCATAAAAAATAAACTTCTATTATGGAATCTATTTGTCAAGTGGTGCCATGATGGATGGACTCGTGTTTAGCCATTGGCAGGTGGATGGAACCCGCCAGAGCAAGCAGCAGCAATGGCTTGTGGTTAGGGTTTGTTAAGTAAGGTGTGTGTGTGTGTGTGTGTGTGTGTGTGTGTGTGTGTGTGTGTGTGGGGTTGGGGGCAATTATTCAGCATGAAAGGGGATCATTTCAGCGCCCGCTTTCTCTTTCCCATCACGTGTCATTATATCAGGATCGTGTCCTCCTTTACAGTGAGAGTAAAGCAGGTTGGAAAGAGGAGATGAAGGATTGGTCCAAAACCAGCAGAGTGTGTAAAGGTCAAAAATATTTCCAACTTGGCTTGTTAAGTCATTGAATAAAATAAGAGTGGAGGTAAATTTTCACATCAAATACATATTTATTACTTTTTTTTAAATAAATTAATGCCTTGTGAGACGTTCTCTGTGGGGGTAAAGGCCTCCCACTCCAGTTTCAGGGAGTAGAAGTCAGCCAGAGCCAAGGGGAGCATTTGGACTCTTACTTCCTGATATTTGGACATCTCTCCTCTGATTGGCTAACAGCAACACAACTCTATCACCGATAGTTTTCTTTGCAAAATTGATGCTTTATTTCCACAAATAACACATGCATGGAGGAGTTCTGCTGTGGTGGAGTTGCTAAAGCTAACAGTTAGCTTCTACTAGTCGAGACAAGCTCTGATCTCTCATGGACACTAAACCAACATCCTTCCTCGTCGTGAGCCAAGATGTGCGAGAACACAAACGCCAATTTTAACATGACGTAGATCTGAGTGGCTTTTTTAATCTGAACGTTTTTCTGTCTATCTTCTATCGGCGGCCAATGTAGGAAATGGCGATAGAAGACGATTTTCACTTTCAGCCTGCAAGTGGAACTCATATTTCAAAAGCAAGTAAAACACGTTTCCTCAGTGAACTTCCATAAGAAACAGATAAAAACATTTAAACAGTGACAGCGCTGATTTGTTTCTCCACCATAGCCACGTAGCCTGTCTGCGTTTCTTAAGTTTCCTGTACAGCTGCATTTTGTTTTGTTGTCTTCAACAAGACAGTGAAAAGGAAACAGCATCCCACATGCCCCCTTAAGCACTTCTAGCTCTGTATCATCGATTCATTTCTGTTTCAGGGTCCCACAGGGCATGTTGCATTTCATTTCAGGACTTCATCTTCCATTCTCGTGAAGGCAACTTGACACACAGGAAAATACATGCTCCAGACATCCCCCAACAACAAACATATTTAAAAAAATAATTAGTAGCATGAGTCAACAACAAAAGCATGCTTTTTTTATTTTAAGGTATTTTTGCTCCTAATGAAATAATGTATGACAGCATTATGGTGAATGATGTGGACAATTAATAAAAGCAAAAATATGACAAAATATAAGCTTCACAAAAAATAAACTAGAACTATTTCTTTGAAAATACGAGTGCAATAAAAAATAGACAGTGATTTCATTTTTTAAAAAGTATTTCTTTATCTTCTATTTTAACCGCCATGAACTGTGATATTAGAATTGCTTTAAGTACCTCAAAATTCTCCTTAGGTCAGGCTAGCTGTTAGCATGGACTGTTAGCGCCGTAAATCAACATCTCCATCAATGGAAGGTGGCCATCCTAAAAGACGTTAAAGTGACACTGTGTAGCTTTTACCATTCGTCTCTGGAAATATTCATATAAATGTTGTAAATGAAATAAAAGATGCCCAGTTGTTGAAAAATATTGGCAGTTTCATAACATAACCATAAAAATCTGTTCTAAAATACATGGGAGCGGGTCTAAGTCTCTGCGCGACACCATATCGGACGCCATGTTTCCTTCTACGGAAGCCCGTGAGGACAAAACACATTTACTGATTAGTAAAAAATGGTTAAAAAACTTTCACCAATTATAAACACTGTTGTTTTAACACCTTTGCGTCTGCACACGTCAGTGATGAAAGGGAATCTGGTGTGCTTGTCATTTTGCTGGAGGTTGCACTCCCAGGGATTTTTGACCCTAATGGCCATCCGTTGGTAAGGTCTTACTTAAACACAAAAATAAAGCTTGTTTGCAACGATTTAGGTTTGTACTGCCCCCTATCGCCAGGGAAAATACACACTGTCACTTTAAAGCAGAAATTCAGAGTTTTCCCCTTTCATGAATTATGGATTACACTTTACAATAAGGGTCCTTTCATTAACGTTACTTAGCGCATTATTAAGCATTAATAAACTAATAAAGTATTAACAACTGCTAAACCATATAATGCTATGCCTTACGACACCCCCTGGCCCTTTGACCTAAATTTAAGTACTTAATAGTTAACAATATTGTTAATAAAGGAACGCTTTGTTTATTGATGCTTAGTAATGCATTAATAAAGGGACCCTTTGTGTAAAGTGTTGCTATATTATGTATGATTTTTTTAGAAATCCTTAGAAGTGATGACCATGTAAGCCTACTGAGATGTAATGAACAAGACATGTTTAAAGTTTTTTGCCGAGCCTGCCCCTCATCCCAAAGAGCCTCGTGCAATGCAAATTGAACACCGCTAAGCATTAGCCAATGGCAAATGGACTGTATTTGATATAGCGCCTACTAGAGTCCTGGAACCCCCAATGATGCTTTACAACACAATCAGTCATTCACACACACATTTACACCCTGGTGGGGATGAGCTACAATGTGGCTACAGCTGCCCTGGGGCGCACTGACAGAGGCGAGGCTGCCGAGCAGTGGTGCCACCGGTACCTCCGACCACCACCAGCAGGCAAGGGGCTTAAATGTCCTGACCAAGGACATGACGACAGTGACAGACTGAGCGGGACTTGAACCTGCAACCTTCCAATTACAGGGCAAGTCACCGTCGCCAATAGTGTTTGACATCATCCGAACGTAAGCAATTTGGTAATGCTTCCTTTTACAGTCCCCTAATGACTAAGTACTTACATGGTAATTACATACTAAGTTAAAGTGTATTATTGTTTCTGAGTTCTTAAACAGTTATTATCATGTAACTCAGGTTCAATTCTAGTTTTTATTGTTATTAATAATTTCCAGTAAATACTGCTTCACACAATAATTACACTTTATTACAAGTATACACTTTAATTACACAATAATACACTTTAACTTACCATGTAATTACTATGTAACTACTTAGTAATTAGGGGAATGTAAAAGGAAGAGTTAACTGCATGTTTGCTGAAGTACCTATACCGAGCATCGTTTTCCAGCTGTTTAAAAGACTCACTGCGATTCAGGGAGCAGCAACAATCGCCTTCACAGCCACAAAAAATACCCATTCCATAAATTTAAGGCTGACAAAGCCCACGGACTCCATTTGCTGAAATACTCTTCGGAAACTTGTACTTACCACGGGGCTGCATTTCAACGTTAGAAGAAGCTCCATGGTGGATGTCGGAGTTTTGTCTCCACAAATACCTCAACTCTTAGAGTTGCTAATGCTAACGGTTAGCTTCTACTAGTCAAAACGTGCTTTACTCTCTCCTGGACCTTGAATCAACAACGACCTTCCCCACTGCGAGCCAAGGTGGGTAAGCCCATTAATTCAGTGAGACGTACGGTCGACTGGTATTTTCTAATCAGAGTGTTTCCCCCTCCATTTTCTATCAATGCCAGTGCAGGAAATAGGGGTGGACTGTTTTCATGTTTAGCCTGCATGTAAAACTCAGAGTGGCCGATCATATTTTAAAAACAAGTAAAAAATGGTCTCATTGAACTTGCTCTTTAAAGCTAAAAATTATTCCCTCTAATTGTTTTTCTTTGATCTTTTTTACCAGAAGAAATGTAAAATGGGCATTTTAATGCGAAGCTTACGCTTGAAGAGGATAAACGATATAAAACCAAACGTTCTAAGCTCATCTAAGCGAGAACAACGATTTTTATGGAATCTTCTGATGTATACTGTTAACAGCTGACATCACGATGAAGTAGCATCAGTGGGTCTATTTGGACAAGAACTGGCGTCCGACTGCCGTTACCTCCACTGGCAGCGTCTGGCAGTCACGTGACATAAAACAGGGCAAAGACTGCAGTGGCACTCCTTTTGAGCCGTCGCCTGTGAATTTGCTGAACCAGAAAGTGTGTGATGGAGAACACTTAGACCCTCTCATCCATTTCACATTTGTTCCAATCAATTATTGAAGTAGACATCCAATTACAAATGAGAGGATTTGAGGACTTGCCTTTGCCTTCTCCAAAAGCATTGCATTAAATATCTCTTGGTGGTGAATAATTGGCGTGATTAATTTACTGTTGGGCGAAAGCGGCATTTTCAGCCAGCCGTCAGCAAACTACCCTCCCTTGAATGATTTCAAATGTTCTGAACAAGAGAGGGGCAAGGGGAGATTGGGTGTGTCGAGAGGCTTTAACAAGTTGAGATGAAGTTTTAATTGTGTTTTGATCTATTTGAATACTTGTAGCATTCTGGTTTTAATCTGCAATTACTCTTGTCTTCATTTCACTAATAGGCGTGGTTAGATAGCATTGCATAATGCAAATGTCCAAAAAAATGTATCTAACGTTTGATGTTTTTAGAATGACGGAGAGGAAAAAAAAAACACTTGCTTATACGTCTCACTTTGCAATGGATTATTCTTACAATTTGTTTCATTTGAAAGCCAGAATGACAGCAAAGTAATTTATCTGTCTGCACTGAGTGACGGGCCATAACGAACTGACAGTCCACGGTTGCTGCTCCAACTCCAGATAATTTCCACTTTGCAACTCATCAAGAACACCCACAAGATAATGAAGGCTTGAGACGAGATGTGATGAAGCGTTGGATTTATCCTCGGTCACAATGAAGGATTGGAAGATGCTGAAGCCTTTTTTTTAAGTGCGTTCATTTCCTCACTCAGTTTCTGAATGTAGAACAAAAGGTTTTGTCCTTGATAATCTAGATTAAAAGAGCTGAAAGGTGGAGGACAGAGACTGGGCCTCCTCTAGCATCAAGGGAAGCACAGGTGCGCCAGGTCGGCTCGTTTTGCTTTTTTCCTTCTCTGGAGTCTCCCTTAAGGGCAAATGGGTCCATGATGGAATGGAGTGGCAACAGAACAGACGGGACAACTGCTGTAGCCCCGCGGCACTCAATCACTCTCTCAGTAGCCACAATGGAGGGTCCATACCGCCCCTTTCCTGTGTACTGTAGGCAACAACAGTACATCCACCTGGCTACACTTGTACTGCATTTAAAATATATCTACCTCCATCCTTTTTCTTTCATGAGATGAAAAGTCAAACAGTCATGTTAAAGGGAGACAAGGCACTTTTGGCTTGCATTTAGCTCCTCCTAGTGTCCGTTTGTAGAACCAAAAGCCAAATTCATCTCCTCGCCCAGCGTTTGTCTTTTTAACACCTTAATCTAACATGAAATGTCTCCCCAGCTTTCCTTAGTGTCTACAGGAGCGATTCTTCATTAAATCAAACAAATCAGCTGTGTTCATGATCTAAAACATGCAGGAAACGTGCTGGAACCAGATTGCAGTCCCAGGTATGTCAGCTCCATTTTCTTTAAGTCCAACAGAGCCGAACGGGAACTGTGAAGTTGCAAATGCGGTATTTGGGGGCGATAAGGGCTGGGTGACCTTTCATTTACCCTGTAAAGTAGGGGTAGTCAATTCTGACGTAGATCAAGCTGACACCCCACCCACATCAGAAATCCACACAAATAGGTGGAGTGGTTAGTGCTACATTTGTGGTGATTTGTGCCGTTAAAATTGTCGTTTGTGCTGCTATGATTTTTAAAATATTCAACATTATTTTTATAGGTCATCCAGGGATCACCATCCCCCCAGGTAGGTCCAAAATAAACCGGACCAATTTACGTATTTAGTGCTACGTTTGTGCTTATTTGTGCCATTAAAACGGTTGTTTGTGCTGCTGTGGTTTTCGACATATTAATAGTTTAATTTTGGGGCGATGACGCCACCACCAGAAATGCCGTCAGCGGAAAGAGGAAGGATCAGTAACTCTTCCGGAAGTAGTGTTTTTCCGTTCAAAACCATTTTGAAGTGAAGTACTTCGTTGTTTTTATTTTAAAAATGGAGCAGGCACAATATATTTTTAAAGAACTATAGTCGTCAACTTGCAGTCAAAGGCACAAAGTATTTTCCAAAAGTACAAGTTGAAAAGCATTACAATAAAAATGTTATATATATAATAGCACCTTATAATAATCATTTATCTCGAAAACCACAGCAGCACAAACGACCGTTTAAACGGCACTAATCAGCACAAACGTAGCACTAAAAACGTAGTCTGGTCCAGTTCATTTTGGACCTACCGGGGGGGGGGTGGGGGGTGGGGGGGGGGGATGAACGACCCCTGGATGACCTATAAAAATAATGTTGAATATTTTAAAAACCATAGCAGCACAAACGTAGCACTAACCACTCCACCTACTTGCGTTGATTTCTGATGTGGGTGGGGTGTCAGCTTGATCTATGTTTAATTCTGGTCCTGGAGGGCAGGTATCCAGCATATTTTAGTGGTTTCTCTGCTCCAACACACTTGATTCAGTGGTTGAATCACCTGTGCAGCAGCTCCTCAGGCTCTGCAGAAGCCTGTTAATCACCTGCTCAAATGTTGAAACACAGTTAAAACTCAAATGTGCTGGATACCGCCCCTCCCAGCCCAGAATCGAATACCCCGGCTGCAAAGGGTCGCTTGACGATAAACGAAGGAAGTGACGCCGCCATCGGTGTCAGCCTGAAACGAAACGTTGCAGGTAATTAAACCTTTTCTGTGTTTTAAAAAGAACTGAAAGATGGACTTTGTGTTGCTTCCTGTGCATGAAAAGTGTTATATAAATAAAGTTTGATTTGATTTGATTTTGTGTTACAAATGCTAGACCACAATGAGCAAATGTGTAAGGAAATAAGTTAAAGTTAAAGACATCCATGTATCTGGTCCGCTTGTAAAATTATGACCTTCATTTCAAAGAATCTTTGCCTTTTTTCTCCCAATCTGATGATGCAACATTATCTGTAACATGTTATTTTTCTAGTATTTTCTAGTATTCACTATTTTTTACTGAAAATGTTTTCCCCCAACTGTACGACCTAAAGAAAGACCCAGGACACGCTGGAGGGACCGAGTCTCTCGGCTGACCAGGGAACGCTTTGGGATTCCCCGCAGGAGCTGGCCCATGTGGCTGGGGAAAGGGAAGTCTGGGCCCCCCTGCTTAGGCTGCTGACCTCACAACCCAACCCCACACAAGCAGAAAAGACTGGATGAATATCTAAATTTAAAAAATCCATTTGATTTGTTGTCTGTAGGAGATTTATTTAAATATAAATTTAAGACTTTACTTATCCGGCATTGAGTTTTGTTGAAGCACCGGACAGTCCGATAATTCCCAAACACTAATTGTTGCTTGTAAAGCCAGAACAGCCGATCCATAACGTAAAGAAAAACAGATGTACTTTTTGTGCAGCTGCGACCCTCAAACCTCAGTGGTACAACTGCTTAGTCTGTGCTCTACTTTGTTTTCTGTAAGTTTTTCTGCTCCTCCTCATTTGTCGTTTCCTCCCAGACAGTCACATCTTCTTACCTTCGCACCTCCAACCCTCCTATCTCTGTATGTTTCCCCACCTCCTCTCTCCTCTTTGTTCTTGTGTATCGCTGCATTCTTGTCATACGAATGAAAAGGATTTGTCCCCTTCAGTGCAAACAACAATAGACAGAGCAGGGACCTTCAAGGAAAACAAATTTCCCCCTCCTGTCCCTGCTGGGGATTGGGTGTTTGTGGGTCTGTGCACGTGTGCATGTGTATTGCTGATGAGGCTGAGGGGGCAGGTGAGGAACAAGCCTATGCCAGAGAGGTATGCAGGGTCATTTATTAACATGTCATCCTCACAGTGTCTGTTGAACCAGCAAGAGATCCAGACAAACGATGTTAATAATAATAAGTAGCCTGTGGTAAGAAGGTCCTCGCTGCCGTCCGCACTGGACACCTGATGCTTATTGTTGCTATAAAAAGGATATTTTGATGACAAAAAAAAAATACAAATTCTTATGTTATGTTTATCTGCATGTAGACAAACATCAGTTAGATTTGTGTTTCACTGACTCTACGTAATCTGTGTCAAACGTTCACATTAAAGACACGCACAGCTTCAAGCAGGACAGACAATAGCCTAAAATGTCAACGATCCATGACCAGACACTCTTATCTCCTTGGGTGGGATGACAAACCCGACACACCGGGTGTGACGCATCTACATTCAAGGACGCCTCTTAGATCCTCAATGTACACGATGAAATATGCATTAAACAGCGATCCTGGGGTCTCACACAGCTGTGATTAGTCCAGTCGGTGTCAAAGTGAGAAACAACGAGACGATTGTAAAGGAAACATTCAGCCCCTCTACTAAAACCCCTGAATTTTCTTTTTTTTCCAAAAAAGGAAGAAAAAAAGAAGAAAGATAAGAAAAAAGAAGAAAAAGGGAATAAAAGAAAAGAAAAAAATAAACCCTGGATATTCACATTAAGAGCTAACTTGACACTTAACAGGTGTTGTCAGACCTTTCTACCACATTTAGCTTCAACTTAATGAGTAGGGATGAGCGAGTGCACCACTATCTCTATCTGTTGAACCATCTAAATTATCTGTATCTGTACTCGGAGTGGGCGTGGCCTAACCCGGAAGTGGGTGTAGTTTAACCGGAAGTGGGTGTGGCTTACATCAATACGTTATTTTAAGTCTGATCAGAAGTTGCTATGTGTATTTTTAATTTGAAAACTATTTACAAAGCAGCCTCAGAGTTGAGATTAAATGTTTTTGATCACAATAGTAAAGGAACTATTACAGAACAAGTTTTCAATAAAATCAGAACATTAATATTTAAGTGCATGAATTAAGAGAGAGAAAGGAGAAAATATCTTTTCTATAGCGCCTCTCAAGATAAAAATCACAGGGCCCTTCACAAAAACAAAACATGTAAAATAGAAAAAAGAATTTAGAAAATGATTAAAATATATTTAAAATGAGCAAAAAATAGACAATTGTGATTTAAAAATGTAAAGAAAGAGAGAGAGTGAATAGGAAAGAGGGAGTGGATCCTCCTGAGGAAAAGGAGAGGGGGGGGGGGGGAAGAGAACAACCGGAGCGGAAGCAGTGACTGACGCAGCGCGAGCCGTTTTCAGCTCTGTCTTGTCAAGTGCACCACGTACCTTACAGAAAAAGTAACTTTAAAAAGAAGCAAACTGAAGAAAACATAGGGAGTACTGAAGAAACGTGAACAGTGAAGCAAGCACACTAGCACAGAGAGATCTGTTTCTGTCTGTCTGTCTGTCTGTCTGTCTGTGTGTGTGTGTGTGTGTGTGTGTGTGTGTGTGTGTGTGTGTGTGTGTGTGTGTGTGTGTGTGTGTGTGTGTGTGTGTGTGTGTGTGTGTGTGTGTGTGTGTGTGTGTGTGTGTGTGTGTGTGTGTGTGTGTGCGTGTGTGTGTGTGCGTGTGCGTGTGTGCATGGATGGACCGGACACGGACTGAGCAGAGCTCCCAGCTGCAGTTTTGTGTGTAGGGAGGGGCGGGCTCTCTATTTTACTGGCCAGTCACCGAGCGTGAAGACAGTCAGTTACCCAATGAGGATTTTCCTTCAGCACAATTACAGATATTTACCAGTTTTACTCGTTTCATGCTCATACTCGTCAAAAATGCTTTATCCGTACCGAATACTCGTCTGAAATTAGTATCCGGCTCATTAATGAGTTCTTATTAGCACCATCGCCATCTTTGGATTCTGATTTGAGGTTTTCAGTTGGATCCTTGCTTTCTTACAGTAATTAAGACTACGTTATACTTGAAAAGCATGTGATTAAAATATTATTGTACCTGTTGACCCTATGTCATTTGGTAGTAGGGCTGTAGCGAAGCCTCGACGAAGTCGACGGCTCGATTCTAAAAATTTGTCGACGTCAGATCCGGAAGTCGACGCACCGCGCCCACTTGTTGCATCCCCAGGAGTTTGTAAATAGAGGAGGAATCTGCCTGTTCTTCCTCTAGTTCGCCCTCTTCTCCGCCTTCACTAACATCTCCGCCAAATACCGAAGACCCGGAACAACGTCCGTCCACTACTAGATTATTTTCCTGTTTTGCCCCTTCGTCTCCCGGCAACGGACAACAACTTCCGGGGTCAGATGCGCTGCTTCGTCTCTATCGCAGATGTAGAAAATCACCGGGAGCGCTTCTCCCTTCATTAAGGAGCTTCTTTCAGACATGAGGAGAGCTGTTTTGGTGGTAGCAGTCTCTCCTCCGTGCTGGTCTGTTTGCTGCTGGGTGTTTTTGGTTTATTTAAACTTGGTAACTTGAACTTAACGTTGGTAAAGCTACTGTTAGCATCTTCGCTAACAGCTTCTTGCGTTGGGATAAGCTGTTACGTTTTGGTTTAGAGTTCATCTTTTTTGTGGTGTAGATCTCCCTTTTATTACATTTAGAGTGTTGTGGGTTTTCGGTTTAGTGTAAAATATCACCTGAGTTTGGTTTAACCCGTAACACCACTCGCCTCACGCTCATAAGTGACCAAAACAAAGCAGCATGGAGACACTCCATCTTCTACCACCTCTCAGGCAGCCGCCTGCACTCCCACGTTCTACACGTCACCAGAACATAACCAACCAACACAATAAAAGCAGTGTTATACAAAATGGAAGGCCTGTAGTGTTTATTCTCTTACAGTAACAATTTATCAATTTTTTTGAGGAATTTATTTGAGATTTTCTGGTTTTTGTTAATTGTACAATAGAAAAATAATCATTAAATTAATTTTCTAAATAGTCATTAGAATAGTCGACTATTCGATAAAATAATCGTCAGAATAATCGTTTTAAAAATAATCGTTTACCCCCAGCCCTATTTGGTAGAACAAAAAACTTTTATACTCTGTATATAATTAAGAATAAGGGTCAAGGAAAAATGTTTAATTGTCTTCAAGGCTGCACCGCAAGTAGTCAGATGGAGGCAAGGAGGAAGATGGCAATGGTCATCAATACCATGCAAAACGGCTGCAAATGGTGCTCAGGGATCGCTGAGATGTTCCTGATCTGAAGGGAACGGGGTGGCTAAGAATGAAAAATGTGTTAGTCAAATCCAAAAAGTATCATCACACGTGTCTGCCTTTGACTATCAGGTGTCTGCTTAATTCCCACTGGAACGAGTGGGGGGGTTGTCTGTAAATGCGGCCTTAAATCCGACATTTTCTGTCACTTGTTTCCATGCAAGTTTTCTCGTCTCCGAGAATTTACTTTCACCAGAGTTTGCCTAAAGTTGCTCACATTTTCCTGTCAAGTTTTTCTTAAAATTTTGAATTACAAGCTGTCCCTCTCAGTTGCACACGCATGCCGAATATCATTTCCTGCTTTAGCTACTGAATGGTGGGTCAGAAAAAGCCAATCATTTCTTTGTCACAGAGAATATTGGCATTCCTGGACTCACCCACCTTGGCTTGTGACCGGAGAAGGCTGTCTTCATTCAGTGGCTAACCCGTTTCACTCTGAAAACATACGCGGCGTGGAACTGCAGCGGAAAGTTTTACTCATGAGCTTCAACGCGGCCCGTTACACACCTGGGGAGTGTTGGCCACAGAACGGCTTCCTCGCTGGACTCGCGAGATCACAAAGTCCCTCGAGACTTCAAAGATCACAGTTTGTTAATGCAAGCCACCATTAAACCCATTTCATATGTGATGTTGTTCCTCTCCACTGCCAGGATGAAAGCCATGAAAAACACACCGTAGCACCATTAGGTCACATGTGAGCTACACATATGGAATCACATTGCTGCAGTAGTTTTATTTAGAAAATTACTGAGGATTTTACACTGAAATCGTGTGAGTCCCTGTCTAGCCCGATGTTAAATGCAGAAATTTACATGTACCAGAAGCGGAAAAAAAGAACCCGATCCTATCAGTAGCAGCACGTAGCGGCGAGCCGCGTCTGGGCTGGTGTGAAACACTCCATAGACTATAATGGATTCTACTTAAAGCAGCGATGTTCCGCGCTGCTGATGGTTCCAGTATGAAGTAGGGATTACTAGAACACAGAAGTACCGCTTGCTTGCAATTATTCAGGTATGTACTGCCCCCTATCGTCAGGGAAAATACACACACCTTTAATAAGGGTGATTTGAAATCCAGCCGTTTTCTGCCACCCACTTTTCAATGTCTAATTTGAATTTTCCTTCCCAACCAACAAGTTTCAAGAAACAAAAGAGCAAAATCCGTCCAATAAGTTGAGCAAAAATCAGGTGAGGTGATGTTTTTCCATCCACACCATGTAACATTCACCCAAGTCAGTCATCTTTATGCCCCATTCATAACGGTATGGTACAATAGCATTGCGTGAAAGGGGAAGAAGTCAAACCTAGTCCTTACATAATAGCCCCATTGACAACACAGTGATTCAGCCTCAGAACACAAGTCTGTAGCTGCTATTCAGACCGCCGGAATATGCCTTTTATGACCGTGTTTAATTAATTGCATAGGAAGGGAGGACACAAAGACAAAATGGCTCGCTTTTAATTGGCTTGACCGAACATTTTCATTACCGAGAGGGTATATCTATCAGAGACAGCTTCAAAGGCAAAAACCTGCTCTTTTCAAAAAAAGCATTGTGCTTTTGGGGAGTGTGGCTGATTAGGTAGCCATTTTATTCATGAAGTGAAGGAACAGATACGAGTGGAGAAATACAATGTCTGTCAATGCAAAGGTTTTGCTGAAATGTTAGCCTACTGAATTCTGCTGTGCTCATTTTCGAGCTAATTAAATCCCCATCCTTGTGCAAATGAGGCTGATTGCACTAATAAAACGCCGTGCGGTACTGCTGTTTTTGTGGCTTCTGTGTCTTTGTGCACTGGAACAGAGCAGAATCCATAAAAAGAAAATTAGATTTACTTGAACGTAGTGCACTGAGACACAACTGATGTAAGTGAAATGCAGTTTTGTGTATACACATTCCAAAACACTATTATTGTCTATTTAATTTTCTCCAACATGTGCATGATGAATCCAAGTGGCTTAATGTGATATTTTGTCTTTGTGCGAGCCTTACCAGATACTCGGTTACAGCCGCTAAACTATTAGGTGAGGAAGCTTAGTGAATCTGCATTTCCCGAGGCATCGTGAGTGAATTTAGCATCCCATTAGCTGCTGCGTTTTACAGCTGTCATTCAGATTTACCTGTGGTTATGAGCAAACACGCCGCAGCTATTGTACGCGTTATCCCCGAGCAATAAACTGTGTGTTCATGCTAATTCTGAGCCTTTCAATGGTGATTATGATAAGTGCAGTAATCTCCTTATCTCATCACCATCTCTTTGGTTGCTAAAATGTGTGGTGAAATGCATCAATACGCAGAAATAGAGCAAAGCTGCAACTAATGCCACCGTCTTTCCTCCCTTATGTTCCCTTCTTTGCAACATAGTGCTGATGGTGTAGAACTACACCAGCGACATCAATCACAAAGTTAGATTCTGCTAAAAATGCAGTTAGCAGAGCAGTTTTCCCCCACGCAGATGTAGAAGAAACATGTTTCGCACTTGTTTTAGCAGATGGCTGCTTTACATGTCGGTACGGGATCACTGAAGGGACATATCTGCATTGTCCGAGGGCCAAAGGAACCCCAGATTTATGATTGCAAGAGGACAACAGAAGGAAAATCTGCCCAGCAACTCACACCTGACAACCAGCATCAATATTTTATGCCGTTTCAGTCACAAGCGTCATATTTAATAGCCTGTCAGTCAATCCTAATTAAACGGTGAAGAAACTCTTGACTTGTTGTTGCAACAAAAGCTGCTGATACACATTTTGCTAGTAAAGCACAAGAGTACCCTCGTTGACCTTGCAGTAAATTATAGTTTTCCTCAATATGACCAGATATGTTATATCATCTGTGCAAGGACGTCAGCTACGGCGGCGGCGGAGTGGCAGACGCGATAAATAACGTTTAAGGACTCAAGATGTCACCAGTAAATGCTCATAAATGCCATTACCTCACTTCATAGCATGTAGCCATAAACAGGTGATAAATAGAGTCTTCTGGTGTTTCAGCACAACAGGTTCCTAAGAGCCCCTTGATTGTTGGATTCAAAAGTGTTAGCTTATGAAAAATACTGTTATTAGCACCTTTATTAGTGTTTTCAACGCCTTCTCAGATGCACCAAGGTCACACGGTTTTCTCCGTTCGGTCACAAACAGCCTGACTGATAAACAAAAAGATGGCGGGATGAAGCAAAACAGAAAGGTTTTGTGGTTAATTGTGCTACATAATTCAATTTTGATTAATAATTAACGTCTCCTTTCCTAGCTAAATATGTATAATTAATCCCCGCGTCATAGCGAGAGAGTAGGCTAATTGGTTTGAAAACACAAACCTGAATGCTTAATTCATGGAGGAGGCTGACATTGCTAATTGCGAGAGTAATCAAAGCTCCGCCCTTTGGGACTTGACGAATAGATAGGTAAATGGGGGTTAGCGTGATCCTTCACAGAATCATCGTGACAGCTGCATTAATAACCAGATGACTGTCTCACATGACAAATGCAGTAAAGGGCGAAAAGCCTTTCTGCATTAAGCTGTCTGGAGGATCAACTCCTCTGATTGAATCATTTGAAGGTTTTCACTTCAGGCCAACTTGAAGATGTTCCCAGCTCCACAGCAAGATGCTCTCAATGTAGGAACTGTGTCAACATGAGGACACCCCGCTTTCATTTGATCACCAAATGATCAAAAACAGGATTTCATCAAAATCACAAGTAAAACTGTCTGATTCATGTTTTGGTAATCTACTGAAAATTGAGCTTTGAACCAAAAGTTGTGAAATCACCTTCTGATACAAGTCAAAAAGTGGGGAGTAATGTTTTTCTTTTTCCATATCTGTGAATGTTCGTGCCTATCCACTTTAAACCACTGGATGACTTTTAAAGGTGTGAGAAACTGGTTTAATCAGCACATTTGTGGCGGTCTCTGGTAGGAATGAATTACTTGTGAGCTGTTCTACACAAATAACACAAGCCTGAAGGAGTTGTGCTGTGTGGTGAAGGTGCTAATGCTAATGGTTAGCTTCTACTAGTTGGTATGTTCTCTGCTGTTTACTGGATGCTAAACCAACAACACCCTTCCTCGTCCTGAGCCAAGATGGGTGACTCCATGAATGTTATGTGACAGTGTGACGTAGATCTGTCAGATTTCTCTAAGCCTAGAGTTTCACCGTCTGCTAATGCAGGAGACGGGTGTAGGAGACTATTTTCATTTTCAGCCTACATGAAAAAAAAATTCGCAATGGCCGATTATATTCAGAAATAATCATTAGAAATGGTTTATCTGTTAACCACACCTTTAAAGACCAGGTTTACTTGTTTTTTCTAGTCGAGGTAAAGGATCTAGTTTTGATAGTTGCTTGTTAGCGTCCCTGGCGCTGGTTACTAAGCGTGGTGTGACCAGTGACTGATCTGTGAACGATAACCTGGTTATTACATATGAAGGGACTCACAGAAGTGATTCATCCTCACTAATAGTTGTGAACACTAGTTGCAAATGTTCATTTCAGAGCTGTGAAAAGAAGATCGGCTGTCTTCCCTGTTTGCTCTTTTCTTATGTGACCATTTCCCCATCACTGACCACCGGGATGATCAAACTGTTGAGAAAAAAACCAAACGACATTCGTCACAGCTGAGGCTCCAGCTCAGCTTCCTGCTGTAGCAGCATGTGGTGTGTGAATGTGTCCGCTCTGATATTTCTCCTTTATCTCTCATGACCTGATAATGTGAACCCTCTAATGAAGCTATTGTGTGCCTGTCCAAAGCTATCGTCTTCCAGCAGCAACTTTTATTTCCCTTCTCAACACTACCTGCAGTGATCTGCACACCTGTGATGGTTACATCCATGGCTTCTGACTCGATATTTTTTCTCATTAATCTTAGTTTTGATCAGGTTTTATTGTCTGCACAGACTATTATTCTGTTCTGCTCCCTCGGTTGGTTTCTGTAATCATTTTGTATCTAAAGGAAGGGCATTGTCAGCAATAAAACAACACTAGAAACATTTTTAAAAACAAGCGTGGATTTAGTTAAGCATCCTTAAAAGTGGTGCATTCTTAACTCATCATCTCCAGAGTTCAGCTCTTTGGAGATTCTATTACAATGGGCGTTTCTCAGAGCCTTGCCTTGATGTCTTGGCCCCGCCCCGGTTGCCTAGGAGATACATCATCGGGAGCCGCCAAGCCGTGTTCCAGTGTTCATGTTCTATAGAGACGTGTGTTTTCCGTTTGTTAGCCGTTTAGCTAGCTGAGCAAGGATACACGGGAGGTGTCTTGTAGCCTAGCCTTGGTAAAAAAAAATTCCCAGAATACACCGTGGTATTTTCAAAAGTTTGGCGGATCAGAAGCTACTTCGGGGAAAAGTTTCAAGTTTAAAAGTAAGTCAACTCATTAAATATGTTTTTTTTTAGATCCAAAGAAGTTATCTATTGTTGGTAAGTTGCTTAGTAGCTGCAGCTTCGATCGCTAGCGGGTAGTAGCTCGCTTATATTTTTTATTTAATAAACATACACAATTTAAAAAGTAAAAGGCTCGTTACATATTTATATAGAAACTAATGCATATAAAATATAACGTTACCCCCTGTGTCACGTGATGTTACGTGACCGCCGTGGAAGCCGCGGTCACGTGATGCAACTCTGTTCCATTTAACTGTTTTCTTTGACCAAGGAAGGACAGTGTCCTCGTAAGCAAGGAGCCTGGACTCACAAGACATCGCCTCGCGAGATCAGGCACCTTGACATTGAGAAACACCCCATGACTCATTTGGCTCTGATCGTGCGCTCTGATTGGCCATTGCTACTAAATAGCTAACGTAAAGCGGCAGTGTGTAGTTTCCTGGCACTAGGGGGCAGTACATACATTTCAAGGTAGTTTTACACCATATCACCATGACTGTCGCTAGTTTCAAAAATCATTAGGGCAAATTTTTGCTACCTGTGGAGCAGACAACATGCGACCTCAGCGTGACTCCTCAAACTTTGATGGTCCTTCAGTTCATTCTGTTGAGAGGATGCAACGCTGATGCTAGTTTTCTGCTGCTGTATTTGCTCGGATTCTGCTGCTGCTGATGGTGTCATCATACTACGGCACTCAGCGAAAATTTATTGCAACTGTTTTGGAAAGAGTTCAGCAGTTTCATTATTAGTTTCGTTATTAAAGACATGTTTCTTACTGCCTAAAAGTTTTCTGCCATGGTAACGTAAAGTTGTATATCCAGCCAATCATCTAGTGTGACATCATCAACAGGCGCAGGAGCCCGAGCCGTCCAGAAGGAAACGTGGCCACTAATATGGCATTGCCCAAAGACGCTAGACCCGCTCCCGATGCATTTTAGACCCAATTTTTATGGTTGTGTTGTACGAAGCTGCCAACATTTCTCAGCGACTGGACATCATTTTATTGATTTTTAACGACAATTTGATGGATTTTTCCAGAGATAAAAAAAACTACACATGGGCACTTTCATTCTTTCATTGGCCAAAGTGGGTAAACCCATGAGTGCATAATGGCCCAAGGACCACCAGTTGATGAATAAGAAAAACTACCTCACAAACCTGGTTTGTGTTTGTCACAAACATTTTTAAGAGTCTAAAACTCACATTTTTACTGCCAACTCTTTTTTTATTCTATTTGCTATAGGCATGGTGGGAAATCAAAGCTATTGCTGCAATCTAAATTATTATTTCACGCTGATAAATAATCAAAAGCTAATTGAAACAAACTCTGTAAAGTTAGGTCAGCAGTGGGTTAGCATGCAGCTAATGGCTATTACCCATTATAATAAGGTTACTGCTAATGGTTTTACCAGGGAGTCACCAATGTGAAAATGTAGGCCGATATTAAAATTGCTGTTATTACCAATAACTATATATATGTATATGTATATGTATATATATATATATATATATATATATATATATATATATATATATATATATATATATATATAGTAGGAAAGTAAATAAATGCTTTATGTTCAGGTATTGAATTGATATAGAAAAGCTGGATTTTAGATTTCAATGAGGATTTACATGCAAACATTTACTTTTTTTTATTTTTTCAGTGCAATTTAAAGTTTGACAGCTAGGTGGCAGCAGTTTTACCGTCTTTCTGATGGAACAAAGACATCTCATGATAACACTGGATGTGTTTTCGAAGCATCCGACCTGAGATGCACAATTAAGTTCAATAAAAAAAAAAGAAATATTGTCACATATATAGTATATACACAACACACACACTTACACTTCTGGGTGGATTTTCATCACTGTTACATGACTAAACAAGTATGCATCTTCAGCCCCATCACCCTCTAAAGCAGATACAGAAATGGCAATAAGATTTAAAAAAAAATACATTGTTAATGTTTTTGCCCAGATTTATTTATATAATATATAAAAAAAATGGCCAACATCGGCCAATTCTGATACCGAAGTATCGTGCATCCCTAGTTTTTGTTCTTGTTGGTTTGTCTGCCTGGTTGCAAAATATCCAATAAACAAATTGCTGGTGTAAATTAATGAAGTTTCCAGAAAATAATGATTAGATCTATGCATCTTTTCATTTCCCTTCTTAAAGTGAGGGTCAAGGCATGGGTGGAGACACATTTCATCCACACTTCCTGTGTGGAAAACGCTTCTGAAAGAGGCGTCGCCTGGCAGACCTAGAGAGCGGCACTGAGGCAGTAATAGACTGCACCCCCCTCAACCCCCCACGTGTGCTATTGGAGTTTATCTAAATTCGAGATGTTAACGAGCGCGTACACGCACTCTCACAAGACTTACCGCTCAGGAGAAAAGCAGACACAGAATCTGCAGCATTCTGGAGGATTTCATGTTAAACGCGATCATTAGCTGAAAAGGGGAGGAGGGCATTTTTTTTCAAGGGGGCGAGAGGGTCAGAGCATTAATGTGTCATATTGGCAGGTGAGTGGCTGAGCCAGGGGGAGGTGCAGCTGCCTCACCTGGAGACCAGTGCGGTGCAGCCACGTCGTTCTTTGCGGACAACGTCACGTTTTTCATCTCAGCCATCAGCCACAGCTGGTTCTACATGAATGTGGAGCAGAGTTTTAACCTGAAGATGGAGATATAATTATGGTTTGGGGCTGAAATATTACATTTAATGTAGGGATGTCCCGATCAGGTTTTTTTGCCCTCGAGTCCGAGTCATTTGATTTTGAGAATCTGCTGATACCGAGTCCCGATCCGATACTTTCGATACATAAAAAATAAAGAAAAGGAAGAAACAGTTCCAGAATGTTCCTTATTTTTTATTTAATTACCTTTTTATTTTAATTTTTAACAACACATCACTTCTGTGAGGTAGCTTGAACAATCAAGTAATAAATTACATAAATTCTTCACTTTTGGACTTTATTGCAAATATAAAAAGTCTAATATAAAAACAGATAGCACTTCAACTTAAAATACCTGGCAGGGGTCTATTTTGCCTTGGCCCCAAAATGCTTAGATACGTCCCTGGGCATGGGACGGAGTTTTGAAGATGATCTGAACTGTATCAACTATTTAAATACTACATGCTGATAAGTTATTGCTTTATACAGGTTCAAACGTGTAGTGGGATCAATCTACCTACATTTTACTTTTTAAGAACTTTGTTTTGTTTTCTTGGTTTTTGTTTTCCCATCTTCCTTACTTCCGGATCGGGAAGTAAAGCCCGAGTCCCGATCACTCTGAAACCACGTGATCGGGGCCGATTTCCAATCATGTGATCGGACCGGGACATCCCTAATTTCAAGTAAGTTCCACTAAACTGCCACACTAATGATCACACGTGTACAGCACCATTAGACACTCATCTATAAAGGTTATCAGCAAAAACAAGTTTATTTAGACATTACTTGCTCTTTAAGTCCCTTCTAACTCAAGATGGCCACCACACTGGCACAGATCTACAGGGGTACATTTATTTCTGTATCTATTATGTGAAACATTTGCTTTTCTCGTTCATACCTAAACATTGTGTCTTAGTTTCCTTAGAAGAAACACTGACACAATAAGTCATTTCATAGTGCTTTGTGGACATTTTGACTATGTACTGATTCCCACATACGTCCACGAAGATCCTGCCTATACCTTTTGCCCTTTCTTTGACCCCAATGTAAAGTTTTCTAGATCCGCCACTGCTGCCAAGGTTACATTAGCAAAGACTAAAATAGCTACAGTCTGGTCAAATGCACAGATACTGAGCGATAATCTGAAATGCCAGTTGCTAGGAGTCATCCATAACTACGTTGACTGCTACCAGAGAGCTCCCAATCCTGCAGATTAAAATAAAGTCTCATATCGTTTCTAAAGCGCCATAAAATCCATGAAAGACGGTTGTTGCATTGTGTAATCTTATTTGTCCATTTTTCCTGGTTTATGTGACCCGTTAAACTCGGAACCAGATGTAGTAAAATAACACATGGAACTGATTTAGTTGGTGTCTCACACACCTGTCGGGCTGAAATCTGTGCTCAAACTGCTGCTTAAGCGTCGTATTCCACTACGTTTGCTCAGCCAGGAATATTTTTCTTTAGCCATGAAAAAAAGAACAGATGAGTGTGTGACTGCCTTCGTTCTTTCGTTTTTCATTTCCCTGTGTAAACAATGTTGTGTTGCAGGAATATCACTTTTCTTGGATGTGAGGGTAAATTTTTCTTTCATGCCAAGATTCCCTGAAACTCATACTGAGAATGACACACACACACACACACTTGCACACACACACCGCGCGCTCGCAGTCAGCAAGAGCCTTAACAGCTGAGACACCTTTGATGAAACGAGCTAAAAAGCCTTTGATGTTGTGCGATATTATGAGACTGATTCCAGCTGCTGCGTGAACTTCAAGGCCGTCCTCCTACGACTTCTCCCTCCAAATTAGAAATGGCATCTGTACACCTCCCTTCTTCTTAAACAATCACACTTGCTGTTTTCCTCTTGTTTGTCTGCCGCGTAACATATTTGTTCCATTATGTACAGCTCACCGTGGGGGTTGAACACCATCCAACTGTGGCTGAAAAGAATTGCATCAGAATACTGGAAGCTCTGGCACGGCTAAATGTTTAATTGTCAAATTATTTCTCTCCAAGAAATGGGAATGTGTTGGAGGGTTTGGAGCATGAGCACACTGGGACACAACAGAAGAAATAGAAATGATCGGCATGTTTAGTTAGAATTAGCTAAATTAAAGTACTCTGAGGGGACTTGAGCTCATTTTTGCATTCATGTTCAGTTTTTGTATCTCAACGAGATATTTTGCAGACTCGGCTTAGGAGAAGATAAAGTGGGCAGTTGGAGGACAAAAGAAGTTTCAAGCATGAAAAATAAAAACTAAGACTATGAAAGTCAAGTCTTTAAGAACCAGAGAAGCTTTTGAACAGGTCCTGAGAGGGCCTTCATTTCTACCATCTTATGGGTAAGGTTGCCCAACCTTCCCAGCATGCATTTCACCGGGCTGTCCCAAAAAGACTGTTTCAGGGATCAACGGGGTTCCTGAAATGTGGCATGTACTCGGATATAACCCGTGGAGTTGCAGGGCGGGGATCCTGACTGGTTATAACTCAGTGGGACAGGGGTCACCGACCTTTGTGAAGGCGAGTGCTATCAAGCCACGCGAAGGGCTACCAGGTGGAAACAATAGAGACCCTTGAACTAGAAAACATAAGCTTCATGTATAATAAACGTTTGAAGAGTTGGAAGAGCTGTAGGCAAAGCAGAATGGAAGGAAAAGATTGACGCCATTTCCAAACTCCCAATGAGAAAATAAATAAAGTGGAAATCTCATAAAGCCATAATTTACTCCACTTTATGGTCTCACCCAGAGCGCCTTAAAAACAGTGCTTCTGATGGTCATTGAATGCCACTGTTACACCACACATCCACCTAGCCTGACCAGCCAGCTCCATGCTTCCTTATGGGAAGAACAGAGGACGAGTCCAGCAGGCCAGGCTTAGGCTTGGTTTATGCTTGACGCATTTACTTCCCACTTGGTGACACGGCTCGCGGATGGAACGCGCTTCACTACTTGCAGCGTTTTTGGTTCATGCGGCTTGTCTCTGCGGTGAGCCAATATTCTCCCAAACTGTAGGGGGCAGCATGGAGCTCTACGCCATGCATCCAACACTACACCATAGTAGAAGGCGAAATTACTGTTGTTTACAACAGTTGTTAATGAAAGTTGAGAGCCAACTCAGCTCTTTTAGAATTGGTGGAGTGTTCTTGTTTGCACCAGGATCACCGTTTTTCCGTTTGTTCCCCTTCCTTGCCTTCACATATCGGTCCCTCATGTTTTTCCAGCATTTTTTAACAGCGTCCTCGTCTTTTCCGACAGTGCGAGCTATTTCTCTCCAAGAATTATTAACAACATGTTGATCACGGTGATCTCTGAGAGCTGAATCATACAAATGTCTGTATTTACGAACCTCTGCCATACTAGTTCTTGCCAGTCCGCCATGTTTTTCCGCGTTCGACCGTCCGCGTGGTTAGAAAATTTCCTAGATGCGCGGTGCAGAAAGTTTGGGCCGTGCGGAGGCACGGTGGAGGGGCGTGGTTGTCAAAATGACGCAATTTTGCCACACGGAGCCGTGCGAACCTCACGGATGTGTCAAGCATAAACCAACCTTAACACCCCCCACCCCACCTGACCCTCTTTTGAATGGATTAAAACTTCAGTTGCAAATCTACAAAACAAGCCAACTTAAACATTTTTCTTCATGCCTCCTAACAACGTTCTAACAATGTTTAGCTTTAAACAGCGTGAACCAACCAGCTCATAACTTAAGAATTGCTCTGCTGCATCTAGAGAAACCGTTAACTTTGGTAAACTTCATAGACTTAACCTCTTAGGGTTGATGTTTTTCAGGTCGGCTGCTGGTAAAGCCTAAAGAGTCTGTTGCAGGTTGATGCCTAGAGTTGGCAGTTCATTGGGCTATGACTTTTGGCGACACAGAAACGAGGAAGATATTTTATAATAGACAAGGACACAAAAATAGACGTCAATTCTAAAAACAATAAATGTTACGTTGATTCATCAATTCTAACTAATTTTTTATTCACATCAGGGTTTTTTCTTGAAAATGAATTTTGTTTAGAAGGTTGAAATGCAAACAAAAACTACTATATTGAACATTTACAGCAGTACAACAATGCACTGAGTGATTTTCTATTTTTCAGGTGTGCCTCCTTGTGATGAAGCCATTACAGGTGCCTCCTACTATCAGGAAACAGCTGTCCAGCTCTAATCTTTTTATGAGCGATATGCTGTTTTTAATGAAAGCCCTCGCAGCTCCCTACAATCAGCTGGCCATATCAGAGCTTATATTTCATCCTGCTATTGTGATGTCATCACCAGGCGCGGCCGTAATACATAATTCCCCCCGCGTTATGACAAACTGTGGCCTAAGGCCAGCAAGGTGTATGAGCGCTTTTGGGCCCACGTCAATTCCGTGCCATTTGTGCAGCAACAATCGCTCTCGGCCTGTTGGTGGATCAAATGAAACAAGACCCGGCATCAACAACAAACAGGTCAGGGCTATTTGAATAACAAGTGAATAAGTCAAATGAATGGTTTCACAGCAGCAGATGCATGGATTATCTGTTACAGACACCACTCCCCTCCCTCGCTGCCACACAGCTCGACAACAGCTCGTTTACTCCGTTTCTTATTAAACTGATGCTGGAATAGTTAGACCAGTGTCTTACAAGATTTAAAAGAATGAATCAATCAGCAATGGATGTAAACATCAAAAGAAATTCAGCTTTAACTGTAAAGTCTGTCAAATTAATATAGAGAAAGTGATTAAACCCTCTAAAGCACGAAATATGAAATAACAAATCTACTTTATAAAACTGAACCGTTTATTGGCTTAGGTTAATATAATATATAATGATCCATTTTATTCGACAAAAGTAATTATACAACAATATAACTGAAATAAATAAATAAATTTGGCCCTTTCCACTTGAAGACCCTCCACCAGAGGGCAGTAGACATGCATATGACTGGATATGGCAGGTTTCTGATGAAGGTACTAATCCTGATACTTTATCTAAATGCTTCAAGAACAGAGGTGGTTTGATGTGAGTTTGAGACAATAACATAAGTTTTTTTTTCTGAATTTAGCATAAACAATATTTTGGGCCGTCAATTTTTGACTAAAAGTTGTTTTTTCCCTTTAAAGACCAAGTTCACACATTTGCAGTGGTCTCTAATATGAATGAATAATGTGTGAGATGATCTATGTGGAGAAGGAAGCTCTGGCGCTCCTGTTTCAGGAAATAAAAGTGAGCCAGAGGAGAGGTGAGCTGGAGACGTCAGGATTTGGAGTCTTACCCCTTCTTTCCACAGGAGCCGTCAGCAGCACGTTACTGCAGCAGCACGTCATAGCTGCTGATAGGAACCGCTGTGGTCAACAGAACCTTTTCCACCAGAGCCGTCAGCAGCGCGAGTCGGCCGCGTCTCAGGAGCAGCATGTTGTGGCCCTTACGGGCCGGTTCTATTTTCTACGCACAATGCCTCTGAAACGGGTCAAGTTTGACATTTTTGGGGAAGGAAAGACAGGAAATCGGCCGCGGAAACAGAGCGAAGCTCCCGAGATTTTCAAAATAAAGAAACGTACTGCCTTCCGGTTGCTTTACTTTAAAAAAGTTACTAACTGTGCGGCCCCGTGAGAAGTTATCACCTAGCTAGCGGTCTCCTTTGTTTTTCAGGTCCGTATTGGCGATTATAAAACGGACAGAACATAAAACACAAACCTTTTGGAGCTATATTATAGTTTTCTCCTGCTTGTTGTTGTGTTTACTGACGAAGTCACTTGTGTCACTTCGTGCTCGGTCGGTGACAGCTGCTCCCCTGCTGCTTCGCGACTCTTGGGAAGGGCCAAGCAGCAGCTCATCCGAGCAAGGCGTGCTGCTGCAGTAACGTGCTGCTGACGGCTCCGGTGGAAAGAAGGGGTTACTTCCTGATGTTTGGACATCTCGTCACTGATTCGCTGGCTAACAGGAACAAGACTCTACCAAGGACTCTTTTCTTTCTTGATGTTGTATCTCCACAAATAAGGAGTTTGTATCCTTGTTGAAGAGTTGCTATGCTAACAGTTAGCTTCTACTAGGCTAGCTGGGTGATATAGCCATCATGGTATAGATGATGTTTTTACCTTGCTAACAGTTAACAGGTCTACACATTGGACCATGCATGGAACTGTGTCATCAGTGAGAAGAACGCAGGCAGCAGAGAATGGTGTCGCCCTCCTTCAGAAGGAAGTGATGCCATCATTAGCGACTAGCTCTGAAGAAGATCGCAGGAGGGATCAAAACTGTTCGCAAAGTAAAAAAAATAATAACTTCCTGTGTTTACAAAAAAGAACTGAAAGCGTTTAGAAGAAAATTACAGAATGAATGTACAGAAGATGGTATAGAGCTGGGGTGCCCAATCCTGGTCCTGGAGGGCTGGTATCCAGCAGGTTTTAGGTTTAACTCTGCATTAGCACACCTAAATTCAATCAGCGGGTGATTAGCAGGCTTCTGCAGAGCTTTGTGAGCTGCTGTACAAGTGATTCAACCTCCAAATCGAGTGTGTCGGAGCAGAGAAACCACAAAACATGCTGGATTCTGGCCCTCTAGGACCAATATTGGGCACCCCTGGTATAAGGGACTCCACCTCAATAATGATTGATGGAAGACAACTACAGCTATGCGTAGAAACAAGCGTCCACTAGATGGGGCTGTCTCATTTATTACATCATGTGACTCGAGGTGGTACAGCTTCTTAAAGGGTCATCAATGTCGCCAACCTGCACACATCTTTTCCTTTTTTTTTTATTATTGAATTTATTGCCATGGAAAAAATTATACCGTATAGAGTCAGAAATTTTGATAGCGACACATTTTTGATTTATTGCCCAGCGTTAGCTTCTACTAGCCGAGACGCTCGCTGCTCTCCGGCGCTGAACCAGCAACGGTCTTCCCCGTCGTGAGCCAAAATGGGTGGATCCACGAACGTTAAGCAACAGTGCGTAGATCTGCCAGGCTTTTCTGAATCGAGTATTTCACCAGAAGCTGATGCAGGAGATGGGATTGAAAACTATTTCCACATTTATCCTGCACATTAAAATCAGAGTGACCAGTCATATGTCAATAACAACAAATGCTTTCCTAGTGAACTTGGTCTTTAATGTTTCTACGTGAAATCTCACCAAATTAACAGGTTTCCATCTTCTGGTATAGGGCAGCTCTTTGGGGAGCATTTTGTAGAACACACACACACACACACACACTCACTCACACTCACCCTCACTCACACTCACGCGTATCATTTATACCTATATGGTGGCATCTGTGTAAGTCTTATAAGAAGTAGTTCAAAGCTGTTTGAAACTATTTACTACCTTGCATTTCCATATTATACTGAATCAAAATCCTCATGTTTCATGATACAGCCACAAAATATTACATATAGGTTACAGTTAGATTAGTGGAGTATAGGCCAATCTTCATGCCTTGATGCCAGACATGACTAAATATGTGGTAAGTACACATTCCTGGACTGATTTTACCAGATATCTGTACGGTCACAGGCAAACAGGCCACAATAAGTAAAGTGCATGAACTAATAACTGAGAAAAGGAAACAAAAGTAATTAATTATGTGATCAACTCACCTTGGCGTTGATCTTAACTGAACCCATGTTCTAGCTCCATGCCTTATAAGCTCCATCCATGGTCGCTGTGGCAACAGGTTATATCCAAAGTTGTCAATCCAATGTTTTACTGGTTTCCAAAACCAAAACATTTATTGTTTTTTCAAAAAAGCAAAACATAAACATTCCCAGGAGTTGATTGTTGTAGATGTCGATGATGCTGGCAGATCCAAACCTCCCACAGCTGAGTCTCATCAGGTCAATCAAGGAGCACATTTCAGATGGTGCATTCAGGGCTGCAGGACATCCCAGCGTTACATCGTCTCTCAGCAAAACCGCTCTCAGTACACATGAATGGAATAAAATAAATACATACTCATGTCGTCGATTCAAAACGTAGCGATCAGATAAAAATCCTAAATCACAATTCTTCTAATTTGAACCATATTTTTAAAGATTTTTTGTTCTTGTGAAGCATTTTGTAATTTTTATCTTGAGAGGCACTATACAAAAGATCATTTTCTTTCTTTCTTTCTCTTTAATATACTTTAGTCAGAGCTAAACTGAGTTATTTTTAAGTTTTGCATTGATTCAAACGTCCAAATAGCTGAAAAGTACGTAAAAATATGTGCTTATGTAGAATAAAAAACAAGAAGATTAAAATATGAAAAAAGATTTATGTTATTGCAAAATTCTTCAGAAGATTTTATCAAATTAACCGGATTTTTGCTTTAAAATGTGGATTTTTGGTCAAATTAAATGTAAAAACGGCATTTAATATAAGTGAAATGTTATTCCCTGATTTAACACCGGGAGTGATGCAGGCGTGTTGCTCGCAGCGAGCCGGCCCCGCCCTCCTCTCTGCCTCCCTCAGCTCCAGAAATCTTTATCTGCTACATGATGCATGAAAGCACACTGTCTTCTCATACAACTTTACGTGACCCCTGACCTCATCTGCACAGATGCAATATGACCTAGCTGCCACCATCCATTCTGGACTGTGGAGTGGATTCAATGAATTTTTATTAAGGTCCACGTGCGTGTCACTTGGTCCGGCTCTTTCTTTCCATGCTGATCGCTACCAAAGTGCTTTGGAAATGCATCAATTGAAGATGTTGCCATCGGACAAAAATATATATTTATATTCTGCAGACTTGTTCTTCATCTTTGTGTGATATTCAGAAACGAGAAGGAAAATCTGCCGTGTGGGTGGTACATATTGTATTTTGGGGTATATTTGTTGTCTTGCTTTAGGTAACAATTCCAAAACTGTTTTGATGAGCAGATTTTCAGCCAGGCTTCTTGGCAAACTAAAGAGAGATATTTGAATTCCTGTTCTTTGTCCATTTTGGCCGCTTGTGCTGAAAATCTGGCATAGTCTTTTATTAAAACCCTCCCGTGTGTCCAAACTGGTTTCGTCCAATTCGGATCCGTTTTAGCCTTTCTTTTTCAGTTTTTTTGGACAAACTTTTATTTTTTATTTTATTTATTTTTTTCTTCATTTTTTTGCAGATTTGCAACAATTTGCTTTCTGCAACGGCACACCTGCTAACTGCATGGTGATTTTATGGTATAGTGCTTGAATGATGGCTTCTAAAGTCGTCACTCTGTGTGTGTTCATCTACCTCAGTCGGTGTTTTTCCCTCAGAGGCCTCTCAGATTGTCAGAGTCAGGCAGCAGCTATACGTTCCCCAGAGGGAGTCCAAATATCCAGGGAATCAGGCGTCATTTAGCCTGGAAGAGCTTTTTTCTCCGCAGCACGCCGCATTGCCTTTTATTTCCTAATATCCATTCCACTCTCCATCCTCAAAGCTGCACAAACAGTCAACCTCATTAAAGAAAAGGATCTGGTTTGGGTTTTCTGACCGCCTTTCTCTTACAGAAGCAGTTTTTTATGTTTGGATTTTAGCTTTTTGTGTTTTTCAGAATTTATTGACTATTTATATAGGTTTAGCCAAAAATTTTAATCACTAATTCAAAAATGCTATTTTATTTGTTAATAATCTGGACAAAATCAAGACAAACTCTGGACAAAATCTAGACAAAATCTGGACAAAATCTGGACAGAATCTACACAAAACCTGGACAGAATCTATACCAGATCTGGACAAAATCTGGACAGAATCTACACAAAACCTGGACAGAATCTATACCAGATCTGGACAAAATCTGGACAGAATCTAGACCAAATCTGAACAGAATCTACACAAAATCTGGACAGAATCTATACCAGATCTGGAAGGAAACTAGACCAGATCTGGACAATATCTGGACAGAATCCAGACAAAATCTGGACAGAATCTAGACAAAATCTGGACAAAATCTATACCAGATCTGGACAAAATCTGGACAGAATCTACACAAAACCTGGACAGAATCTATACCAGATCTGGACAAAATCTGGACAGAATCTAGACCAAATCTGAACAGAATCTACACAAAATCTGGACAGAATCTATACCAGATCTGGAAAGAAACTAGACCAGATCTGGACAATATCTGGACAGAATCCAGACAAAATCTGGACAGAATCTACACAAAATCTGGACAGAATCTATACCAGATCTGGAAAGAAACTAGACCAGATCTGGACAATATCTGGACAGAATCCAGACAAAATCTGGACAGAATCTACACAAAATCTGGACAGAATCTACACAAAATCTGGACAGAATCTATACCAGATCTGGAAAGAAACTAGACCAGATCTGAACAATATCTGGACAGAATCCAGAAAAAATCTGGACAGAATCTAGACCAAATCTGAACAGAATCTACACAAAATCTGGAGAGCATCTAGACCAGATATGGAAAGAAACTAGACCAGATCTGGACAATATCTGGACAGAATCTACAAAAAATCTGGACAGAATCTAGACCAGATCTGGAGAGAAACTAGACCAGATCTGGACAATATCTGGACAGAATCTAAACAAAATCTGGACAAAATTTCAACTAAACCCAGACAAAATGATTTGCTGTGTTTTAGTCTAATTCTGTCCATTTCTTCATCCTTTTATCTTTTACTTTCTGCTCTTCATTTTCTGTCAAATATTGAATGAAAATTTAAAGCTTAAAAGAAGCGTTTGGTGTTTAGTGGCTTTGATGTGACAGTTGTCATAGTAAGTACTTGTTTCATCTTTTTTTATTCCTCTAAAAGGCATCAAACAACATCTAAAGTACAGAAATGTGTTTTTCCGCAACATTTTACAGACTATTTATTTTTCTTTGTTATTACTGAAGAAAACTTCAGTAAAGATTAAACATCACACCCGTTTTTTTATGCCTTCCTTGCCTCAACCTACACTTTCAATTTATTTGAAAACTAACTAATTTTCTGAGTCACTTAAATGAATCAAATAATAATAATAATTCAACATTAACTTCCAAAAGCAAGTTTTCATCTTTGTTTTTTAAGCTAAGAATGACATCGTGGTGAGAGTTTTGGACTCTGTGAGTGTATGGGAGTTGAAACATTTTGAAATCAGCTGCTTGAAACCAAATATCACGTAATGAAAAATGTGGGATTGTAAATGCAATTATTAAGCCCTCTTTAAAGAGCGACTCAACCCAAAATTGAAGACTTTTTAAATGTAAAACTCAGAGTGATGATCACATTTAAATAAAAACAAATAAAAATGGTTTCTGTTTATTTATTTGGCAGATGCTTTTATCCAAAGCGACTTACAATTTATAACCTATAGGGCATGTTGTGATCTGTGGGAGAAACCGGAGTACCCGGGGGAAACCCACGCATGCATGGGGAGAACACGCAGCTCCACGCAGAAAGGCCGCAGCCGAGCCGAGTTTCGAACCTGCAACCTTCGTGCTGCGAGGCAACAGTGCTAACCAATGCGCCACCATGCAGCCCAGTTTCTCTGTGAATTTGGTGTTTAAATTATTTTAAAATGATCACAGCTGTTTAAAAATCTGAAATTTTCATTGGTCATCAAAACCCAAATCAGTGCATTGCTACTAGTTTGGGAATGACCAGTTAAAGAGTCCAGATGGAGTATTAGGATTAGTACCTTCCAGTGGTGCTGCATGGTTACCATGTGGCCCCAAGCTAGACTTGCTAGTTGGCACACACTAAGGTAAATGGTAACTGCCCTGTTATTAAATTGCACTTTCTAGAGTTCTACCCCCCAAGGCTCTTTACAACTAGTAAATATGCTGTCGTTTCTCATCACAAGTAAGGTGGTGGAATTGCGGCGCAGATAACGTTCTCTGACTGAGAATCTCTTGAGCATGAAGGGGTGGTGGTGTTATTTTACTGTCTCACTACTGTTGTGGTTCTGACTTAAAGGTTTGCTCGGCCTTCTGGGGCCCCCTGGTGGCTTAGTGGGGTTTTATGCAGTTGTCTGCCTTGCCTATTGGCACGCAGCACCTTCATCAAATTTCTGCAATTTTAAGTTATATATATGTATACTGCCCTCTGGTGAAAGACGACAGCTTTCCAATAAGATTTATTATTATTGTTATTATTATTATTATTATTATTATTATTATTATTATTATTATTACTATTATTATTATTATTATTATTATTATTATTATTATTATTATCAGGGTCAGATTTAGGACTGAAGAAGATCTGGGGCTTAACACGTGAGCGTGCACACACACACACACACACACACACACACACACACACACACACACACACACACACACACACACGTAACACGCACTAGTCTTTTCATAAAGCATTCGGGGCTTGAGCCCAAGAAGCCGAGCCTAACACCGCCCCTGATTATTATTATTATTATTATTATTATTATTATTATTATTAGGAACACAAAGGAGATACTGGCAGACATGGAAGTGGATCAAGGTTGTTAATTTAAGCAAAGACAAGGAGCTGAGAAATGAAGGCCGGCTGCCTGCGTTGTTACTCTGTTGTGCGTAGGGAATTTTTGACATTTAGTAACAGGGCCAGTTTGCATGCAAACATCAGAGTTTCAGCGCGTAACCGTAGCAGGTTCACGGTAAACTTTGGCTGACTTGAGGCATCCACCTGTGCAGCACAACGACATCTTTTAAAGCACAGAAACTTTTAAATTGCTCAGATAACTTCAGGACGAAGAACCCGACCTTTTCCCCCACAAATAGTAAATCATCATAGTTTCTTGAGCTAAATGTAGGTTATTTATGAAAGTAATCTACAAAGGTAAGGTAATCCTCAGATATGAAGCCCTAAGAAATGTTAATTATGTTAATAACTATTATCTTAACGTTCAGACACAATACAAAAATTAATCTAATTTTAAGTTGGTTTCTACCAAGCCCCCACAATGCGGGACAGAAATTGAGTCCAATGCGGAAGTGAAATAAATTGCAGTTCCACCCTCATCCACTGGGGGCTGGTGACAGAAGCGAGCAAATCCTCATTGACTCCCATGTTAAACATACCAATTTCACAGCAGAAATAAACATGTTTACAGCCTGGTTCCAATACATGTTTTTGGTTTAAATGATCTAGTTTACACTCATGACAACTCTGAGGGGAGTGAATTTTTTTCTCACTCTTCTGTTTAAGTGTATTAAAAGCCTAAAATTCTGTATAATTAATGAGCATCAGACCCACATGACCACAGAGCTAGCTCCGTGGAAAGGCCTCAGTCTGAGCCTCGGCCTTGACTGAAAACTGTTCCGTCATTTTCAGTCTCTCAACTTAGACCATTAGTTGTAGCGTTTGTGCGTTCTTTTTAGGATATTTTTTGTGCAATTGTTGGACAAAATGACTTGCTGTGGTATTAATTGCACTAATTGAGCGTCCAAGGAGTCTCCACTCCATTTTTTTCGGTAAGTAAAATTATATTTATGTATTTTAGGTCACTGCCGAGCTGAGCTTAGATTTTAATATGTACTGTTTAACCATGAAATTTAAATGTAACAGGGTCAAACCCAGTGCATTTAACATAATGCTGCGCTTTAGAAAATGGGTTGAAATATAACATGTTGGTGGAGCTGGGTTCCCACTATCGGCTTGTGGAGGTCTCGGAGACCTCTGTGTTCCACCCGGTTTTACCCAGCGGTCAGCCCGGCGTATCTCTGACTCAGAAGCTCTGGTGTTGTGCACAGTTAACTCCGGTTGTAGCTAGGTTGCTACCTCCGTTAGCTTAGCTCCCACCTCCGTGTTAGCTTTGGGTTAGCTTCAGGTTAGCTTGTAGCTAGTTCGACCTGGTGTCGTCAGTTGATCCTAGCCTTACAGCCCCACCCTCAGCTCCACCTCTCTTCCCTTTTGTGGAATTGTCTGGGTTTGACGGAACCTGTGACACGGTCAAAATGGCGGTGGTGGCCACCTCCCATTTCCCCTCAAAAACGTGTTATTGGAGCCTATGGAAATGAATTGTCCAGTATGTATGTCAATGGTTTCCACTAAAATGTTGGTTGTTACATAACTTTTTTTCATTTATGGAGCGAATAAAAAAAAGTGTGTTCCACTTAAAAATCCCCCTCTTATGCAAACAACAGATCCTTTAGAAACAATAATTTCACTCCACAAATAATTTTTTCCATACCTTCATTTTTTAGGTTATGTTCAATTTTCACTGTTTTACTAACTGGTGGAATCTTTACAAATGTTTTAGTTGTGTAATTTTGTTGTTTTGTCTTACTAACAAGACTGCATGAAAACTCTAAACTACACTTTACCATCTGTATAAAAATTAACTGGTTTCAGTTTTTCATTTTAAGTAATTTTATCATAAATCATTATAGAAAATTGATATTCTCTTTCTCTAATCAGGGAAAACGTTTCACATACGTCGCTCATAGGCATCTTAAGACTTAGCTACTGGTACTACTGTTTGACTTTGTGGTCTCCATGGTTACTGAATAACGTGGTTACAGCTGTAGCAAAAGGGTTGAGCTTTATCTCCATGTCCTAACTAACAAATCAATATTAAATTCATAAAATTGTGAGGAGGACGGTAGCGAGCTGGAAGGACAACACTTCATAGCTGCAGATCTACAGTTTCCTCAGGAGGGTTGCAGTGAGCTGGTGTCTCCAGCAGTCTTCAAGCAAGGACAAGGACGCTCTGGACGCTCCGGTCCATCACAGAGACAACCAACCAGTCCAACGCATTCACATCTAGGCAGAGCCGGATGAACGCAAAGGCAAAGTAGGCACGTGCCTAGGGCCTGATTGGCTGGATGGGGCCCAGACAGAGGAACAAAATTAAAAATAAATAAATTAAATATTAAATGTACATATGTCCTGTGATAGAATTTGTAGATAGGACTCCTATCTACAATTTGTTTCAATATTTATTAATTAATTTAAAATAGTGACAATGTTTATCTTAACCATAGACCGTTTCATTGGCTACGTCACATTAAGGCACCACCCAATTAAGGATGTCAGAGAAGCGGTCAGAGCGGGACACAACAAAGCTAGCAGGTGTTTCTGAGTAGGCTAACTTTCACGATGCTTTCGGGTGCGGCAAAACGTAAAAAAATAAAAAGAAATGAGGAACAAAAGAAGAGACAGCGGGGGGCTTTACAGAAGTTTCTGTCGGACTGCTCGGGCAGCCGTCCGACAGCTGTGAACCTGCTCGAGTCAGCAGTGCCAGAGGCCGGCTAAAAACGCAGCCTGCCAAGTGTAGTCCATTTATTTAATCCGGCTCTGCATCTAGGGACAATTAACCTAACATGCATGCTTTTATTTTGGTCTTTTGGAGAAAACTGGAGTACCCAGAGAAAAAGCATGCATGCTTGGCTGCAGCTGGGATTTGAACTTTGACCTTTTGGCTGTGAGGCAACAGTGCTACCAACTCCACCACCATGCAGTCAGAGGAATGTAACCGACTGCACATCAAGATCTGTCTTTTTAATGAAGCCCAAACATTCTGGATCGTCCCTTCAGAGTTTGTGCCACACTTCTCCAAAATCAAAGGGAGAAGAGGGAAAAATGTGTGGAATAAACTCACGACTAGGCTGAAAACAAAACTGCATCTCTTTTAAAACCAAAATAAGAAGAGATAAGTTATCTAAGAAGCTGCTGGTGTTTTCTGTATGTGGATATGGTGAATGAGTCCGAGTCCAGGGGGAACCGTTTCAAGGTCATTCAGCAGACATAATAATGTCCTCCATTGCTTATCTTCTCTCAATCCTTGTATCACATCTGACAAAGAGAAAATAGCCGCATTCTGTGTACAGTACAGCACACACTCAGTAATCTAGCTGCTATGAGATACAGATAACCCCAGAAACCACAGGTAACACACAAACAAATCACAAGAAGTTCACTTTATCAGCAGCCAAAGGAGACCTGGCAACCTGTCTCCGTGCTATTGTTAATCGTTCTCCGTCTCTCTCCAGCCTCCATCTGTCTTCCCCTTTTACTTCCTCCAATGATCCCCCCCTCTTCTCCTTCCTCTTTCCCTCTCTCTCTTTCCTTGAGGCCCACAATTTAATAACCTCAAGTGCTGTCAGAGGAAGCATTGAAAAATGGCTTCTATAAAACATAACGGCCTTAATCAGAGTGCGCTGAGGATTCTCCCTGCCGCCGCTGACTCCCCTCCCTCCTCCCCCCCAATCCCCGCCTCTAATGAATTAATGTTGAAATATGCAGGGGCTCAGTAGTCATTAGATGTGCGTGGTGAGATGTGATTTAAGATGGCTGCCTTTATGAGGTGGAGCGGGACGGGATGAGCCTGGCTGGACATCCTGACTGACTGAGGAGGAAAATCAGGTCCACTCTTTGTTCTGAGTGATACGTTTCTGTCAGCCTTGTGTTGGTCCCTCTTTACAGGATCTCCTTTTGGATTAAGAGCTTCAGGTTTTAGGCGCGTGGGCTTTCCGTGACCATACATCAGTGATGATGCCTGACCTCTAATTTGGAGCCACAAGGAGAAGGGCTACATGTTGTTGCTTTGTTCCCATAAAGGTGCACAGCAAGTTTGTTGCCAGTTCCAGTATAATATTTTCTGTTTTTCTGCATGATTTAGAACCATATTTGTGTTATTATCTACTGCAAACGTGCAAGAAACCTAAAAAGTCTCACCTCACCTTCCTCCATTTATCCGGGGTCCAGGTCGCGGGGTCAGCATCCCAAGTAGGACCTCCCAGGAAATCTTCTCCTCGGCCAAGTCCACCAGCTCCTCAACTTGGACACCCAGGCGTTCCCTGGCCTCTCTAAAGATGTATTTCCTCCAGGTAGTCCTGGGTCGACCTGGGGGGCTCCTGCCAGCAGGACACACCCAAAACTCCTCCCGAGGGAGGCATCTAGGAGGCATCCTGCCCAGATGCCCGAACTACCTCAACTGGCTACTTTCGATGCGGAGGAGTAGCGACTCTACTCTGAGTCCCTCCCGGATGTCCGAGTTCCTCACCCTATCTCTAAGGCTGAGCCCGGCCACCCTGCAAAGGAAACTCATTTCAGCCGCTTGTACCCACGTTCTCGTTCTTTCGGTCATCACCCAAAGCTCATGACCATAGGTGAGGATTGGGACGTAGATCGGCCGATAAATCAAGAGCTCCCTCTTCACCACGACAGATCGGTTCAGCGTCCGCATCACTGCGGACGCTGCTTCAATCCACCTGTCGATTTCGCGCTCCCTCCTTCCCTCACTCGTGAACTCTGAGATACTTAAACTCCTCCACTTGGAGGAAGGCCTCTCTCCCGACCCGAAGTTTGGCAAACCACCCTTTTCCAGTCGAGAACCATGGTCTCAGATTTGGAGACTAAAACCAATTAAAACCCTCCACTGGACATAAAGTTGACCTTTCCAGGAAATGCACAGTTGTAAAGCACCTCGGGGGGTTCTAGGACTCTGGAAGGAACATATAAATACAGGCAATTTATCAACTGACTCATGCTGAGTGGCTTTGACTCAGTGGGACGTCACCAAACAACCGGAATTTGTAAAATTGGAAATGTTATTGGCGAAGAAGAGTAAAGAAGTAGCATCTACTATAAAATCAGCGTTTCTAAATTCCCAACACCCAAAAATGTGGCGCAAATCCCTCCAAGATGTTGTCATTTCTGCTGTTTTGTGATCTCCTACAGACCAACATTACAAACAACACTTCTTCTGGTCACTAAAGCCTTTAATGTAAAATGGTAAATGGCCTGTATTTGATATAGCGCCTTCTATAGTCCTGGAACCCCCCAAGGCGCTTTACAACACAATCAGTTATTCACCCATTCACACACACATTCACACACTGGTGGGGATGAGCTACGATGTAGCTACAGCTGCCTCGGGGCGCACTGACAGAGGCGAGACTGCCGAGCACTGGCGCCACCGGTCCCTACGATCACCACCAGCAGGCAACGTGGGTTGAGTGTCTTGCCCAAGGACACAACAACAGTGAAAGACTGAGCTGAGCTCAAACCTGCAACCTTCCGATTACAGGGCGAGCACTTAACTCCTGTGCCACCGTTGTTTTAGTGTGACACAACTGCCCGCCCGTCCCCTAAATGAATAAGACATTTTTTTTGGGTTATTACCCCCTGTGCAGAAACCTAGTGTGGACGTCCTACAGACGTGGTCTGGACCGACGGACTCTAGACATGATCTGCACCTCCATGCGACGTTGACTGTTTGTAGGAAATGTCCGTGGGTGAATTGTGGTGGTGATCGGTGACGTCCCTCACTGCAGAAACGGTCGCAATATGAAAAGTCCTGAAAGGGCCGATTTTGTTTGAAGACGACTGAAAGGACCGAGCCAGCGTGTTCCCCTGACACCTGTCTAGTGAAAACGCAGATCATAACTCCATGTTTGAGGACTCAAATGTACATTTAGGTTCCAAGTAGTGAAAGGCACAGCTACGTTCTGATTCGTCAAAATCAGGCGATGTCAACCATCCATCCAGTATCCATACCAACTTGTTCGCTTGGACCACGGAGGACTGGTGCCTAGCAGTCTTTGGGCAAACAGGTGAGGTACACCCTGGTCAGGTTGCCAGTCCATTGAAGGCGATCGTCAAATAATAATCCTCAAAGGGCCACGTTCGCAAAAATTGTGCGAGCTGGGAATTGCAGATGGATGGTGTTGGTCGGTCTCCTTAGGATCGGGGTGGGAGGTGCCGACTCCAGGCTAGACAGATGCAGGTCATCAGCTAGATCTGCTGGTGATGATTTGGTGATCATTGCTCTAAATGTTAAGAAACTATGTCAGCATAACCAAAGGGATGAGCCAGAATAACCCAAGCTATTATAAGCTCTGCTTGAGACAAAGAATCCTTCCCAGCCTGATCAGTCCAGTCAAGAACGAGCCAATATAGCCAATTCTTAAGTAAAAATGCAAAAAAAATCAAAGTGAACAATCAAAAAGCTCACTGATGTTTTTATTATGTTGTTGCCTGCCCTGTATTCCTAGTGTTAAAGCCGCAAATTATTCATCTGGCTGGCATGCACCACAGAATTATGAATCCATAATTCTTCTAAACAAGCTTTACCGTCAGACACGCTCCAAACTGAAACATGTTAAAGGAGAGCGCGCAACTTTTCTGAACGGTTTTTGACAATGTTTCATTAGAGCGAGGCAGGTCTGTAATTTATTTCCTCTTAGACTTCCTTTCTTAAGTCAAGATCACACGTTTGTGAGAGCTCTCATTCTGACGGTGGAGAGGAAATGAATGAATAAATAAACACTGCATTTCTTACGTTCACCAGCATGCAGTAAGAATAGCTCTAATTATCACAGGTGAATTAACACTTTCATTTTAGTGTAAAAAAATTAATTTTATCCCCTTAACAGCTAATTCCGGGGGGGGGGGGGGGGGTTAAAAGCAGAGAACAGGAATGGACGAAAAAGGAGGAAAACCCAACAGCGTGGACCACCAGGAGTGCTAATTGCTGCTTTCAAAGCTGAGGATCAGTGTTCGCCTTTCCACGAGAGTCCCACAAAGATTCTGTACTGAGACAGGACCTGGAATACCTGACCGTTTGTTTATTATTATTAAATATTTGTCCTGGAACTGCCTATTATACCACGTGTTTCTGGTTTAACTCAACAAACACTAATATTTTATTTTATTAGGCTGTGCTAACCCTTAGCGTTCCAGCGTCCCACCCATGGGACAAAACCCCATTGCGTTCATTAAACCTGGAAATTTAAGGGGTTGATAAACCAATGCTCTTCATTGGAGCACCTTGTTACCGAGCCACAACCCAGTCAGTGCCTTGTTTTCCTAACTTTTTATAAACTGAACCGTTCATGAAGTAGTTGAATGAGCGAATATCACAATTATTTTTATCTGTAAATGGCACGGAACATTTAGAGATCAGTTATATTAGAGTAGCTGCTAGCTGGCATGTGAGCTAAAATTTACGTTTAAGATCCGGTTAGGTGACTAATGGCCAAAATAGTTGGTGATTCATCTACTATCAAAATAATCGTTTTTGGCAGCCCTAGTAACAAATGACTGTGTCAAAATTTAGCTTAACGTGCAGAAAATTAACTGATTCGCTAACGGTGGTGATCTTTCACAGCCATGTTAAGGCAGTTTGATTTTTAAAGGTGCAATATGTTAGCTTGTCATTCTATATATGTGAATATAGAGTCTGGCCACGGCCCATTGACTGCTCTCAGTTGTGGGCGGGATCTACGGTTGTTTTTCAAACTGTCTCCACATGCTATTGGATAACAAACAAAGAGACGTACTCACCGCTATGGACGTCAGTCAAACAGGCAGTCCGCCATACTCAGTCAAAGGACATGCAAATACATCCTTTTTCTAAATAAGCTTAAGTACTTCTATCTGCTTTCGGGTCAAAGAAAATCCCAAGTCAAAACAGTCCACAGGTGAAGCCAAAACTGCCACCATCTTTGTTTTTTCAGTAACATCCCACCCACAAAAAGAGCGCAGTGATTGGATCGCTACAGATGTCAGTGATCGGGACAGTCCGCCATACATTGTCAAAAAGAAACAAACCAAACTGGCAGAGTGCTGTGATTGGCCAGCCACCAGACTGGCTGGGGTTGCAGAGGTTCCAATGGAGGGTTGCTAGACCAACCTAGATTCCTAGGATAGCAATATGTAAGAATAAAGTGAGTATGACATCTTGTGGTCAACTTTAGAAGAAGAAGAAAATATAATTTCTATAGCGCCTCTCAAGATGAAAATCACGAGGCGCTTCACAAAAACAAAAAAATGTAAAAATATAAAAAAGAATTTAGAAAATGGTTACAAATATATTTTAAATGAGCAAAAAATAGACTATTGTGATTAAAAAATGTTAAGAAAGAAAGTGACTAAGAAAGAGGGAAATCAGTGGATCCTGAGGAAGGTGGAATAGGTGGGGAGAGCAGAATAAAGAGAGAGTGGTGAAGAAGGTCATACAAAAGCCAGCTTGAACAAGTGAGTTTTCAGCTGTTTTTTAAAGGAGTCCACTGAGTCCACTGATCTCAGGCTCAGGGGGAGAGAGTTCCAGAGTCTGGGGGCCACATCAGCAAATGATCTGTCACCTTTGGTCTTTAGCCTGGTGCTGCACAACCAGTAGGCTTTGATCACTGGACCTCAGGGACCTGCTGGGGGTGTAGGGACTAAGAAGATCACCAATGTAAGATGGTGCTTGTCCATGTAAGGCCCTATAGACCAGAACCAGGATCTTGAAATGAAACCTGAAGTTGACTGAAAGACAATGAAGCTGGAGGAGAAGCGGGGTGATGCGTGTGTGTTTGGAGGACTTGGTCAGAAGCCGAGCACAGGCATTCTGAACCACCTGTAGACGGTTCAGGGAGGTTTTGCTCAGACACGTGAAAAGAGAGTTGCAGTAGTCTAAGCGTGAGGAGATGAAGGTGTGGATAACTGTCTCAAGTTCAGAGTGGGACAGAATGGGACTCAGCTTAGAAATGTTCCTGAGATGGAAGAAGGAAGAGCGAACAAGAGAACTGACATGAGAATCCAGGGTGAGAGCTGGGTCAAAGGTCACGCCAAGATTCCTGACAGAAGGTTTGGTGTGGGAAGCAAGCTGACCAAGAGAGTCTCTGACTTTGGGAACCAGCTTGTCTGGGGCACAGATGAGGATCTCAGTCTTATCTTCATTCAGCTGTAGAAAGCTCCCAGCCATCCAGGTTTTAATAAAGTCTAAGCAGGTGTGTAACAGCTGCAGCTTAGATATCTCATGGAGATGTACAGTTGGATGTCATCTGCATAAAGATGGTAGGAGATTCCTTTGAAGGAGCTCAGGATGTGCTGAAGAGGAAGCAGATAGAGGAGGAAGAGCAGAGGCCCCAGTACAGAACCTTGTGGGATACCATGGGTAATTTAATTCAATTCAAAGATACTTTATTAATCCCAGGAGGGAGTTGGTGGAGGACCTAAACTTGGAGACGGATACAGAAAAGGAGTGCTCAGAAAGATAAGAGGAGAACCACTTCAGAGCAGTTCCTGATAGGCCTACCCAGTCTCTCAGCCTCTCCAGTAGCAGGTGATGGTCAACAGTGTCAAAGGCTGCAGTCAGGTCCAACAGGACCAGAACAGAACAGTCCCCTGCATCACTGTGAGTCAGAAGGTCATTAGAGACCCTAAGAAGAGCTGTTTCACTAGAATGAACTCTATGAAAACCTGACTGGAAGCTATCATAGATGTTATGTTCATCAAGAGCAGCTGTGAGTTGTTTAGCCACAACCTTTTCCAAGATCTTGGAGATGAACGGAAGTTTAGAGATGGGTCTGAAGCTGCTATGGAGAGAGGGGTCAAGACTCGGTTTTTTAAGAAGTGGGTGGATTACAGGGTTCTTAAAGTAAGTAGGGACCAGACCAGAAACCAGAGACTTTAGTTTAAAAACTAACTTTAGTTACTGCAGCTCATTTTCCAAACACATGAATCTCTCTCTCATTGCAGTTCCATGAGTTTCATGGTTGTTCCCAGCTAAGGATGGAATCATACACATGAGAAAATTGATACATTTCACTGTAACACTGAGTTGTTTGTAATTGAAAAAGTAGCGTAACATTTTTTTGGAACAGACTGTTTCTAATTCACCGTTAGCATTGTTATTTAAACGTTAGCCTCTCACATTCTTTCCCTGATATTAAAGTAAAACAAAAAGATGTCGTTGGGTACCTCCTGTTTCTGATTTAGGATCTTTACAAAACACTGCTGCGTTTTGCTGGTCGGTGTTGAAGTATGAATACCGGCGCAGCAGCGTTAGCTCGTACAGACTCTGCAACTGCGAGGCCTCACAGATAATAAACAGTGACTACATCCCTCTTTAGCTTTTTTCAAAGGAGAACAACTGATATCCTCCATCGCCGGCTCATTGTAATCTACCTTCCAACATGAGTGAGACGTCAGACTGTTTTGTGATTATTCTGCTGCAAAACTGTTACATACTGTACCTTTAAAGTTAACAAGTTTTAGATGCATGCCCTGTGATTTGTTTGAGTTTTACTCAAATCTGTTCTTTGGTTTATGCGACACACACACACACACACACACACACACACACACACACACACACACATAAAGCAGAGCCGACAAGAATAAAGAAGACTTAATAACTGACTATAAATAACAGATCTGCTGAATTTTTCTACGTCTTCATCTGTGCTGTTAGTTGTGAGTGACAGACTAGCTGAGGAGACATGCCCAGTGTGGGTGGACTCGTTCTCCTTCTCTGTGTTAACATCTGAGTGAATATCCATGTACCTGTGGTGTGACCGGTTGACAGAATGAGTGAGACTGAGTAGGGGATCATTTCATGCATATACTGTTAGTGTGTGTGTGTGTGTGTTTTGTGTGTGTGTGTGTGTGTGTGTGTGTGTGTGTGTGTGTGTGTGTGTGTGTGTGTGTGTGTGTGTGTGTGTGTGTGTGTGTGTGTGTGTGTGGTCAAGCCACTTGTGAATACCACTGCATTAGCAAGGCCATTAGTGCATTTATCTGTCTGTAATGCCCGAGTGTTAGAGACACATTTGGGCTCCCGTTCCACTTAGGCAGCACTTTTGATAGACAGGACTGACATGTCAGGTGACAGTAAAACCACCGTGAGGCAGCGAGCTGCTCTGCCGCTCTGAGATGTGGCTTGATGGTCTTTCATTTGAGAAATAATTAAAAAAAATAGATTCACCCAGGTTACTGTCAAGTATGTTATTATGCTAACTTTAAGGAATAGTACTACAACAAGTGGGAGACATACTTCTAGAAAACTGACATTTACAGTATGTCTGTTTCATTTAAAGCTCAGACCAGATCGTTTTAGACGCTGTCCACACAGAAACACGGATCCTTCATAATGTAAACTTTCTCTGTTGTTTGTGCATCTTTCTGTATGAGAAACTGAAGTTTAAAAGCTCAACTTTTAACATGGTATTTTCCTTAATGAGGCTTTTTAATTTTATAAGAAGCATTATGGCTAAGTCTACTAAAAGATGGTAAATATATCTTGTTTGAATCATATATAGATTTTAATTGTGTTTAAAATACCATCTATGTACAGGTCCGTTTATACTTAATGCAACTAATTCAGTTTTTAGAGATTTATTTGTGTCTTTAGGCCTTAAAAATATGTTCCACTGCTGTTTTATTCTTATTTAAATTACATATCATCAGCTATGTTGTTTTGAAAAAGTGTTACATGTGGTAAAAACAAGAAGCTGCAATTATTACAAAATGCAAATATAAAGAATACCGTCAGTTATTTTCTTGACATTTGTGTTTCATCGATTGATGGAGTTTGTATAGTTGGCTCTGGAAATTTTACTGGTTACAAATCCGAGTTAAATGCTAAAAAATACATTATTTTTACTCCTATGACAGACGTGCTGCTGTCATTGTCATCTTTGGTATAAATCCAGCTTTAAATGCTCTTTAGTTTTAGCTGGATGTCCTGCATACTGCCGGTCCGCCGTAAACGAGGCCATTTGATGAGCTAAGTTTGGACACAAGAGCCTAATGGCTGCATTAAAGAGAAGACCTGAGAGAATAGATGGCCGGGTATCAGTCACTTTAATCACCTGTTTCATTATTCAGTGGACGGGTGCCACCTGGTCAAACATGAAGGGTGTCAATGGGGGTCTGCAGACGAGGAGGAAGACATCAGAATGGGAGTCCGGTCCAAAAAAGGAATTTTTTGTTTGTTTGTTTGTTTTTTAACAAATGTTGTGCTTTTTTATGTTTTCATTTTTTTATACAACTCACTTTTGGGTTTTACAGGGTATCTGCAGGTTTAAGGGAGCCACATTTTAGACTATTTAAGACCTTTTTTAAGGCCACTTTGTCCAAATTTAAGCAATTTTTTGAATTAAATTTAAGCTATAATTTCCAGCTATTGCCTGGAAGCGGTGCTAACCACGTCGCAATCGTGGGATTAGCCATCCAGTTACCATTAAACTTGCACTTCCCCATGGCGCAAGCTCCCACTGGCTGTGTCTCAATTCAGGGTCTGCATCCTACGTCGGCCGGATTCGTCGGCCGGTTACGTCACAGCGCCGCGACTAGGCCTGTCCCAATTCGAAGACTCCTTCAAATGCGGTCGACGAATCCGGCCTTCTTTTCGCCTGAATGAAGGATGGGTCCGGTGTATCCTTCAATAGGTAGCATTTCCCAAGATGCCTTGCGGGCCGGCCGGCAGAAAAACTTAAAAACAATGGCGGACAGTGAAGCGGGAGCTGTTGGAGAGGATTGCGCATATAAATGTCAGTATAAACTTGAAAACTGTTAGGTTAAGGGCTTTTTGTGATACATGAACGTTATTTTAGTTAGAAATGTTACAGTAAAAGTGCTTGTATTGCGGTCTCGGCTCGTATGTTCAGCCGCTCGGTGTCGTACTTCTCCCGCTACGTTTTCCCCCTGATTTTAATAGAAGTTTGTATTTTAGGGACAAGAGAAAACCAGGCAATTTATTAGGCTTAGGGGGAAGATGGACCACATGATCACTGGAGCAAAGTATTCGGCGGCTTTGGCATGGAGGTACAATAACATCTCATATTTTAAAAACTGGTTTCATTTTATTTTTTTCTGCGAAAACATGAAAGGAATAACCCGTTGTCCTCTTTTCTCTTCCTGTTTCTTTTCTTACATGTTTGTTAAGACTATTCTGGAGAAAATGGGCATCCAGGGGAAGGTGACAGCGATGAACAGCTTCTGGAGCTGATCTGGGAGGACAAGAGGCTGCAGAGGGAGGCAGCGCAGCAGAGGGCACAGGAGAGAAGGGAGAACTTTGACAGGCTTTTTACTTTGCTAGAAAAAATGGTTAATAAAGATTAAACATGTACATATAAAAGAAATATCTAAATAAAATCTGTTCTGCATTAAACTCTTGAATTTTATTTTTGTTTACAAATGAGAATTGTTTACTAGAGGGTATCCGCTGGGTCTGAAAAGTCTTAAAAGGTGATAACTCGGTTTTGGTCAAATTAAGACCCTTAGAAAGTATTAAAAACTATTATCACATCTTTGCTCAGGCTCAGCTTGCCGAAAGTATTTTCTCTGAATTAGCTCTCCAACGGTCAAGATCGGACATGATTAAAGATCTAAATAAAACTTCGAGCTCCATCGTTTAAAGTTCCTTCTCCCTTCTGCTCAGCGGTTCCAAGGTTGCTAGGCGACGGAACGTTCGCCGAGGGAGTGGCGGGAATTCATGAAGGCTAGGCCTGTCCAAATTCACAGCCGTTAATATCCAGCCTACCCGGTCGACGGAGGACCCAGCCCACGTCGGCCGAGTAGGCTGGGTCCTTCGAAGGATGGAGACCCTGAATTGAGACACAGCCACTAGCTTAACCAGCTAACGTGCTCATCTAAAAATAGTCCCCTTTCACAACCAACTGAATGTGTATGGTTCCGCTTATGCCAATATAATACACAAAAAAATGCTTATCACTAACTAGAAATTCACGAAATCTTTATAGAAAGGAAATAATCTTGTTTATTGGGTCTTTGGTAATTTAAGACCTTTGGAAACGGTATTTAAGGATTATTTGTCATTTTTAAGGATTTTTAAGGGCTTAAATTTGGAAAAGCCAATTTAAGACTTCTTAACGAAGTGCGGATAAACTGTTTTAACATTTCATTTCTGTGTAGATTGCACCAATTGGTTATTTTGTCAAAAGAATCTTACTATTCAACTCTTACCTTGATGAAAAACCGAAGGAACTCTTGGCCCGGTGTTGACTCGTAGAAGGTAGATTTTGTTTGTACCTTTGTAGTTCAGAAGTAAATGAATCACGTCGGCTTTATGATGAACCTGGATAACAGCTAATAAACCACTGTCTATAACCTCATTAAATGTGGCTAGATTGTAATAAATTCAGAAAAACTCTTTGGTGTGAAGGTAAACAAGGTGCTACAACATTTAGTTTTTGGTTAGAAGGTTTTGTCCTACTATTTAATTATCCCACAGATAATCTCCTGCATCCTTCTGGTGGTTCCCCGGTCGAAATTTCGATCGAGGGGTAGTCGTGCTTTTTCTATTTTGGCTCCAACTCTGTGGAACGAATTGCCACTGAGCATTAGGCAGGCACCATCCCTTCAAGTCTTTAAGACGCGTTTAAAGACTAATTTTTATCTGATTGCGTTTCAGCGCTAGGGTCACTTGAATTGCCCTAACTTTATGGTTTTTAACTATTCTTCTTTTTAAACCGGATGCTTGATTTTACTTTGTCCAACATTTGTTTTTTTATCGATTGGTCTTATTCCAATATCTCTTATCTGTAATGCTGTTTGCTTGCTATTTTATGATTTTATGTTTTTATCCTGCTTTTATGCCCATGTATTGGGAATGTTTTTCTTTTAATGATGTTGTTCAGCACCTTGGGCTTCGGATAATGTTGTAGAAGGTGCTATATAAATAAAATTTGATTGATTGATTGATTGATCCTTAGCATTCTCAGTTGGCTCCCATGATCACTTCAACAAGTACACCCAGTAGTTCCCACCTATTTTCCTTGGGGAGCCCCTTTGCTAAGCCAAGACTCCCAACCCCTACCCACATACACACTCTGAAAGTAATTAACTCCAAACTTTATACAGACATCGAGAATTTTGATTAGACTATGGGATGTGTTCTTGGGATTTTATTAATGTAATTTTCACAAATATAATCTTGATAACTTCACAACATCAGCACAGAAAACTAAATGGGTCCCCTAGCAATCTTGTGGGGACCCCCTTGGGAGGCCATGGACCCCGGGTTGGGAACTACACATCTATATATTTTAGAGCTCTGGAGTGAAACAACTCTACCCATGTGCAAACGTAGCTACATGCATCCTTGTGATGGGGGGTGTAGCCTTGGCATGCAGCCAGAATGTTAACTACCTTTAATATTTTAGTTTTTAGTTGTAATATTACACTTCTACGTCACCATGAAGTTAAAATAGTGAACACAAAACGGGTCTTGTTTACGAGTGAGGGAAAGATGGAGCGCAAGATCGATAGGCGGATTGGTGCTGCGTCTGCAGTGATGCGGGTGTTGTACCGGTCTCTCGTGGTGAAGAGAGAGCTGAGCCAGAAGGCGAAGCTCTCAATTTACAGGTCGATCTACATTCCTACCCTCACCTATGGTCACGAGCTTCGGGTAGTGATCAAAAGAATGAGATTGCAGATATGAGCAGCCAAAATGAATTTCCATCACAGGGTGTCTGGGCTCTCTGCTGCTCCTCCACATCAAGTCGAGCCATTTGAGGTGGCTCGAGCATCTGGTTAGGATGCCTCCTGGACACCCCCAGTGATGTTTTCCAGGTACGTCCAACTGGGGGAACAGAGCCAAAGGAGGACGCTCTGGAGGGACTATGTTTTTCGGCAGGCCAGGGAATCAAATCAAATTAAATCAAATCAAACTATATTTATAAAGCACTTTTCATTTATAGGATGCAACACAAAGTGCTTAACAGATTAAAATGACCCGTAGAACCCACATTCCCTCCCTTTCCCACACTTAAAACAATTATGACAGTTTCACCCCCAATTCACAAGCCAATCCCGGGCACACACACACACACACACACACACACACACACTTGTCCACATAACACATTAAAAGACCACAGTAAACACTAGGCTGAGCTCAGATTGGACAGGTAATGAAAGACACGCCATCAAGGGAGCCATCTGCCTCGACTGCTGCAGATCCACGGCAGCAGCCAAGACACCAATCCAGGGCGCCCTGGGAGGGAGGGTAACAACCCCCACCACTACCTGGGTACTACCCTAGGAGTGACCCAGCCACCGCCACCGATCACCGACCACCGGTCCTGAGGCAGAGGGCTCCACAGAGGAAACACTGGAAGGATCAAAGTACGTGACATGTAAAATAACAAGAACTAATATGGAAAATATCTAAAATGTATGATGTAAAATATCCAATAAAATGTGATTAAACAAATTAAACAACATAAATGTGTAACACAACAGTAATTAAAAATAATTAAACAAATAAATAAGTAAAACAAGCAATGCAGTAAATAGTGTAGCGTTAGGAAGCTTATAATGGTCTGCCTTAACAGCTGCCCCTTCACACAGTAACATCGCCAAGGTCGGACGCTTGGTTCAGTATGTTTACATTCCAGAAGAAGAGACAGAACAACAGAAGAACGCTTTTCATTGATTAATCAAAGTACTTTATTTGTGATAAGCTAATCAAAGCATTTGTTGATCATTAATAATCAGGTGAAAGATCTGTGAAATAAAGATGTCATGAGTTATGTGTTTAAATGAATAAACAGGACTGCACCAGACACACTGATATGCATTACCATGGAAACGCATGACACATTGTTTTCAACCAATCAAAACTTTCGTCTGTCGTAGAGAGAATCTGGGATGTTTACTTAATGTGTCCAATCCGGTTTACTAAGATTCATAAACAACTGGGAGATTTAAAAAGAAGGCAACGCCATTTTAAGTCTGTTCCACATTACGTTCCACGTTGACATCAGCTCTGTTCGATCCGAGCTCCAAGGAGTTGCATCATACTCTCAACATTGTTTTCAACCAGCTCAATCCATCACCGCAAAGAGGAATACAGGCTGGCCATCTGTACTTCCTGTTTTAAGCTGAGAACTGTTCAAGCTGAAGACTTCCGTCGTTTGTACCAACGAGACAACGTGCCTTCAAAATAAGAGTGAACTTGCTGACGCCTGCCGACTACTACCGGAGTTATCCTCAGACGGGCGTTGTGTGCTGTGACCGCTGTTTCAACCAGCTCCAGTACAACCGAGGTCTTAGAACCTGGCAATTCCTGATCTACACGGGAGACTCCATCTACGGTACGTGGTCACGGCAATATGGCTGCTCATGTCATCAGCTTCTGAAGCCTCGTGGTAGCCTAGTCATAACAAACCAGATTAGCTACGTCAGCCTAGAGATTCTGAACAAAACACACACACACACACCAACACGAAACATCTAAATCCATATGCATTCATCATTGAGATAGTCCTGGTAGATTGTAAGAATTTATAATTATAGAAATTAAAGATTCTTAAACGATCCCAACTCTCTCTCTTTTCTTGTCTCTCAGTCAATACAAGGTGTTTAAGTAAACTCCCTGATGATAAAAACAACCACTTCTGATTGATTACTTAGATTGTATAAATATACAAAATCAGATAATTAAATGATCTAATTACAGTATATAAATATACAACTTCAAATCACAACAATAGTAATCACTTAAACGCTAAACTAAAAAGGTGAGTCTTGAGCCTGATCTTAAAAACAACAAGGGAATGCCTTGAGATTCAACTGGAGGCGCTGGCCCAAGTTGCTAGGGAGAGGGAGTCTGGGCGTCTCTGCTTAGGCTGCTGCCCCCCGTGACCCGACCCTGGATAAACGAATGAAAATGGATGGATGCTCCTTTACATGAGGCGATACTGATGTACGTGGTGCTGTGCAGGATTTGGCTCATGGTCTTCATGAAGTCCATAGGGTGATAGTTTTCAGCATGCCAACCCATTTTAGCCTGTCAATAATTCATTTTAGGTGAAACACTGTTGATGCAGTAGATTATTAGAAGACCCATCTAATGGATCTACATCTAGATGGTACCCCAGCAGGGAGGCATCCATCTCTCTTGGGATGTTTGCAAAACCTTCTGAATCAAACCAAGAGCAACAAAACAATCAACCCAAACACACAATGAATTAACATAAACTGGCCGTGTGTGTTTCTGAACCAGAATAGTCACTGCAGTCCAGACGCACACCTGAAGACTTCATCTCAACCCTGTGATGACCACCCAGATTCTACGTGATGTTCTACGTCGTACTGGGGTGCCTAAAAAGTAGAAAAGGTGGTCTAACTTGTTCTGGTTTTGATTGCTGAAAGATCAGCTACAAGATGTTAAAACGTTTTGAGAAAAGGTAGAAGAACAGCAACCCTCCCAACACACTGAATGCAGTCCACTTTTCACAGACACACACACCACGGGGAAGATAAGAGAATAAGCTGTCAGCACACAGAGTCCAGCGGTCCTCTCTACATTCCTCACACTACTACAGAAGGAACAATGTGTCTGCAGTGGCAGGTGGCCATAGTTCATAATGTGCTGATGCTGACCAAGTGTCAGTTTGATCCATGGGATCTGTGAGTAGGACGGGGCTGTGGCTCCTGAATCCTTAAGCAAGCAACTGCACGCTGCTCCTGTGGGGACGGCCAGAGACACAGATACAGATGAGGCCGGCAACTATCTGCCTAATGGCAGACACATACGGGGCAGAAAGGGAGGAAAGAGGGATGAAGAGGCACAAAGACACCCGGCAGAACAGATGAAGACTTGAGCATCACATCAGGAAAAGGTGCAAAGGCAGCTCGATTCATCACACAGAAAATCTAGAATTAATGTTGTGTGTCTGGTGGCAAAAAGAAATGTCAGTTTTTACTGGTTACCAGCTGATTATGTGTGTTTTTATTTTTGTTGTTTCTAAGAATGTTTGAATGAGATGGTGAAAAACTCAAGGGCAGACTATTTCACTCCGCGGATTTCCTCAAACAAAAATGACTCAAGTTTGGTTTGATACTATAAACTAGACTGTTCTTCACCCCTCACACGCCTGCATTCGCAAGGTCTGACTGCAAGAACTTTGTTGCATTCTTGGAGAATAAAATCGGAAACATCAGGGCAAGCTTTTCACCCCGATCCACTTCCTACACTCCCATCCAAACAGCTCCCTCCCAATCATGATCCATCTTTACTCCTGCAAACTTCCAGGACATGTGTCTCATTCAGGAAAACATGAAAACAACACCATGCCCTGTTGACATTCTCCCAAATGTTTTGTTTCTTAAGGTCTTTGGTCAAATTTGCCCATGCATTGTGGACTTTTCTGGAACTACACAACAGTTTTGTTAAATTCCAATTTTCATGAAAAAAATTCAACAGAGACGACTTTGCTTAAAGTTGCCAGTGACATCATAATGAGTTTACAGTATTAGTATTGTTAGATCTCTCTGCAGCTTTTAACACACTTTAACAAATGTTATGTTTAGATCGTGTCTTTCTAACAAAAGTTACAGCGTCTGTATAAACCAAATCGTGTTAGATTCTACTGATCTGTTCTGTGGGGTACCCCAAGGCTCTGTTTTGAGTCCATATTTGTTTATACTATATATGCACCCTCTTGGACCGATAATTGATTATTTTCATAATGTCTCAGATCACCTGTATGCAGATGACATTCACCTGCACTGCTCCTTTATTCTGAGTGTCTATCAGCTATTATCAGCTGGCTGGAAGATAACTTTCCTCAGTTAAACTCTGAAAAGACTGAATGTTACATTATTGCCGCAGAGAGCATGGATCCTCTGGCTAGTCAACAACTCGGATATATTTAAAATATCATAAAAAAGTAACATGTTGAAATACATCTTACTGAACAATGAGGAGGACAAAAAATGAGTAAGAAAAAAGGAAATTGGTCGAGGTAGCCGCATAAGATGTTAGTGAGGAAGAATAAATAAACAGAAGGTCACATGAAGCCATCCTGAATAGGTGAGTTTTCAGCTGCCTTTTGACCTGGTTCTGGTCTTTAGAGCCTTACATGGACAAACACCAGCATGCATTGGTGATCTTCTTAGTCCCTACACCCCCAGCAGGTCCCTGAGGTCCAGGGATCAAAGCCTACTGGTTGTGCAGCGCCAGGCTAAAGACCAAAGGTGACAGATCATTTGCTGCTGTGGCCCCCAGACTCTGGAACTCTCTCCCCCTGAGCCTGAGATCAGTGGACTCAGGGGTCTCCTTTAAAAAGCAGCTGAAAACTCACCTGTTCAAGTTGGCTTTGGTGTGACCTTCATCCCCCTCTCCTTGTTCGGCTCTCCCCACCTTTTTCACCTTCCTCAAGATCCACTGATTTCCCTCTTTCCTATTCACTCTCTCTCTCTTTCTTTACAATTTTTAATCACAGTTGTCTATTTATTGCTCTTTTTAAATATATTTTAATGATTTTCTAAATTATTTTATGTATTTTTACATTTTTTGTTTTTGTGAAGCGCCTCGTGTTATTTATCTTGAGAGGCGCAATAGAAATTATATTTTCTTCTTCTTCTTTTAAATAAGGACACTGAGCCCACTGATCCCAGGCTCAGGGGGACAAATTTCCAGAGTCTGGGGGCCACAGCAGCAACTGATCCGTCACCTTTGGTCTTTAGCCTGGTGCTGCACAACCAGTAGGCTTTGATCACTGGACCTTAGGGACCTGCTGGGGGTGTAGGGACTGAGAACAGGGAGGGAGCGGGAGGTGGAGTGTACAGTCGGTAAAGACGGCTCTCCCTTGCCCTGCCTCCAACATGCCTCCGTCTAAAAAGGCTAGGTTATCCAGAGTAATCTCTATAGTTATGCTGCTATAGGCTTAGACTGCTGGAGGATACACTTACCACTTTTCACACTCTACTGCTTTCTTCTACAATCTGCTCTTGAACTGAATTATTTTCTGCAATTTCAGCTGTTAACTTGATTTTCTCTCTAAGTGTTTTTCTCCCCAGAGGAAGCTACAATGATGTTCTGCTGAGCTGTGGCGCCCTCATGGAGGGGGCCATTGTCTAGCATACTGCTGCTAACCACTTAAACATTCTCCCTCTCCTGATAATAACTTTTTGCTTTCCTTGATGTTGGATGTGCTACTACTAGTTTACCCATTTAATTATAGATTCACTAGGATAAATCAGGCCCCCACAATGCGGCAGTACCAAAAATTGCAGTTCCGCCCTCATCCACTGGGGGCTGGTGTCAGAAGCGAGCAAATCCTCATTGACTCCCATGTTAAAAATACCAATTTCACAGCAGAAATAAACATGTTTATAACCTGGTACCAAAACAGGTTTTTGGTTTAAATGATCTAGTTTACACTCATGACAACTCTAAGGGGGGGGGGGGGTGAATTTTTTCCTCACTCTTCTGTTTAAGTGTATTAAAAGCCTAAAATTCTGTATAATTAATGAGCATCAGACCCACGTGACCGCAGAGCTAGCTCCGGGGAAAGGCCTCAGTAGAGCCTCGGTCTGGCTTGGCAACTGCTCCAGGATTTTGAGTCTCTGTGTTTGTGTATTCTTTTTTGGATATTTTTTGTGCAATTGTTGGACAAAATGACTTGCTGTGGCATTAATTGCACCAATAGAGCATCCAAGGAGTCTCCACTTCATTTTTTTCGGTAAGTAAAATTATATTGATGTATTTTAGGTCACTGCCGAGCTGAGCTTAGATTTTAACATGTACTGTTTAACCATGAAATTTAAATGTAATAGGGTAAAACCCAGTGCATTTAACATATTGCTGCACTTTAGAAAATGGGTTGAAATATAACATGTTGATGGAGCTGGGTTCCGACTATCGGCTTGTGGAGCTCTCGGGAGACCTCTGTTTTCCACCCGCTTCTCCCCTCCCCGCAGCTCAGCGCATCTCTGTCTGATTGCGGCTTCTGTCTGCTGCGCGGGCTGCCGGCTGGTTCTCCCCTCTCTGGTGTTGTGCACAGTTAACTCCGGTTGTAGCTAGGTTGCTACCTCCGTTAGTTTAGCTCCCACCTCCACGTTAGCTTTGAGTTAGCTTCAGATTAGCTTGTAGCTGGTTTGACCGGGTGTCGTCAGTTGATACCACCCTCAGCTCCACCTCTCTTCCCTTTTGTGGAATTGTCTGGGCTTGACAGAACCTGTGACACGGTCAAAATGGCGGTGGTGGCCACCTCCCATTTCTCCTCATAAATGTGTTATTGGAGTCTATGGAAACCCATTGTCCAATATTTATATGTCAATGGGATAAATACAATAAAGTTTATCTCTCGCCAAATAGAATATTTACTAAGTAATCAGAATGTAACTTGGTGTGTGTGTGTGTGTGTGTGTGTGTGTGTGTGTGTGTGTGTGTGTGTGTGTGTGTGTGTGTGTGTGTGTGTGTGTGTGTGTGTGTGTGTGTGTGTGTGTGTGTGTGTGTGTGTGTGTGTGTGTGTGTGTGTGTGTGTGTGTGTGTGTGTGTGTGTGTGCTCTGTCTTCTCGATCCCCAGTGAGTCGTGGTGGATGGCTGCTTATACTGAGCCAGGATTCTCTGGAGGTTTCTTCCTGTTAAAAGGGAGTCTTCCTCTCCACTGTCGCTATATGCTTGCTTAGTATGAGGATTGCTGTAAAGTCACTTGATGCAATTTGCTGGGTTCCTTATATAGGAAACATTATTTCTAATTGGCTTAATGAACTGACCTGAATTGGATTGTTTATTATGTGAAGTGCCTTGAGACGACTCTTGTCGTTATTTGGAGCTATATAAATAAAATGGAATTGAATTGAATAGAAGATCACCAATGTGTGATGGTGCTTGTCTTTACAATGTCCACAAAAGGGGCAACAAGCACTCTTATTATATGATAGTGGAAATGCAAACAATGAAAGATTGCCTACTTTATCTGATAGAACGGGGTCATATAAATACCCCAGCTTTAAGCTAACCTTTCTATGCTATTGCTAACTAAATATTTAGCATCTTCAAACAAGAATCATACGTGGTTGATAGTAAATTTTTTAACCGTTTTATGAAAACAACATAAGATGCTGAAGTGAAACAGTCTGCATGTTTTTGTGTGCCTGAAATGATTTTAAATGTATACAGAAAGTAATTCTTGAAATATTTTAGCGCTGACATGCAAAAACTTTACTTTGTGACGAGATGAGGTTGCGCCATGGTTGTTTGCATTAATACACACACACACACACACACACACACACACACACACACACACACACACACACACACACACACACACACACACCTACTACTTAAGGCAGGTTTAGCAGTGAGCTGAGCAAATATGATCAAAGCAACAAAAGCACGGCGGAAGAAACACACACGTCCCAGCATCTTGAGCAAAACGTGTGCAGCTCACACACATTGACAGAGCCACTTTATCAGTCCCGGGATCTGACTCAACAGCATTTACATATTCAACAAACTGTCACATCCACAGCTACACACAGGAGCCCGTGGCGTTTGTTTGAAATAGATTAATATATTAAGTGATGCATGAAGTATGCACAGAGTGACAATATATTCATTGTTCAGGTGAGTCACTGTCATCCAAACAAGCAGGTGAGACGACGGGATGAGATGTTCACACAAGACTCGGTCCAGAAACTGTTTTTAAATTAAATTAGCGGTCAGTGAACATAGCAGAGAAAAGAACCAGTGTGATTTAGAAAGCTGTGCTGGCGTATGTTGCCTGAACGAGAGCCCTAACCCCAACCCCAACCCCAACCCCAACCCTTGACCTCCTTAACGTCTCCAAACACCTCTCCATGTTTATTCTTCCTTACTTCCTCTCTGCCTCTCTTGGTCTTCTCCTTGCGATTTATTGCGCGGAGCAGGCAGACAACAGAGAGAAACCTCCCTTGTACGGAACGATCTGTCATCTCAACATTATCAGCCAAACACACCGCCTTCCATATTGTGCTACAAGGGCCTGGGCAAATTGCTATTTTTATTGGACATGATAAAGGAAATGCTGCCTTATGTTCACATTTTTTACAGCCCCCATGCTGGAGCAGGACACGCGATGATTCACTGCACTGGAAACTAGTTTGTGTCGCTCCCCGATGTGTGTGTTTGTGTGTGTTGAAGGTTGAGGCAGGAAGGAGACGGTATAAATTGTCAACCATTAGACAAGTCTAGGTGCGGTGGATCTTCCGCGTCGTGTCAGTCAAAACGGCAACGAGGCACGTGAGTTTTGCACGACTGGTTTTAATTAAAAGATCACGAGTGATAGATTCATCTAAACGCGTCTGTTTTTATTTATTTAATTGTTTTTTCCCGTTTTAAATAGGATGTAAGGATCAATCTGGGTCAAGTTCCGAATCAAGAGGTCAAAAGTCAGGGAAGAGTAAAAGAGCGGAATGAAATGAGACGAGGAATAAAAAAACAAATTTGAAGGCAACAGGCAGGCCTATTACCATGTTCTGTGGACAAGATGTTGACTTCATCTGTCTGCTCTTTTCTTTCCTCCCCTCCTCTCCTCTCTGCTGCCTTTCCCTCTTCCTCAATCCTTCTCTCCCCGAGCCCTCGGCGTGCCTGACAGCCAGCCCCGCGCCAAACTGACAGGCCCTCAAACCGCGGCCAAGAAAGCGAACATTAATTAAGTCATTGCCGGACTGTAATTTCCTTGAGAAGTAAAAAAATTTCTTCACACGCGAAAAGGTTACCAAGACCTTTTCTGTGTCAAAATTACCATGCGTCATGAATATTAATGCGCTTAATGAAGACAACCTTTGGTTCATCAAGAATGTTCCAGTAGCAGGTGCCAAGCTGATAAACTCACTTCGTGAAGGCTGGTTTTTTCTCTCTCTCTTTCTTCTTTTTTTGCCGTTTTATGTCAGCTCCTTGGAGAGTCGGTAATTTAAATCAACATATCCCTATCAGAATTTCTCTGTTCTCATGGAAACGGGCACGTCAACAAACCTACACACATCTAAACACCCTTCTCATTGTCCTTGGGTATGTCCCTTTAACAAACGTTGGTAATCAGATTAAAATTGTTTCAAAATCTTCATTTTTTTCAGACATCATTTTATTCCATAGCTACTAGTAAATACTTTAGCTGCACGAATGAACTAATTACAATGTAACCTTGCTTTTATTTGAATTCTCACCTAAATTTAATTCATTTTAGCCAGTTAGGATATTACATCATAGATTTAAGTACATATTAAAGGACTTTGGGGGTCATTTGGAAGCACGCGTCTTTATAAATCTATAAATAGCTTCTATCTTAACTGTAGAACACTCTATGAGCAGCCTAGTTAGTATAACTAGTATTTTTGCCGCCATCTTAAAGGAGTCGAACACTTGTTTAATCAATACATTTGCAGTGGTCTCTAGTAGGAACAAATGCTGTGTAAGTCGTTCTCGGGGGAGGGAGTATACCGGTGCACCATTTCTCTAACCTACAAGTTGCCCACGTCACAGCTGAGCTTCAGACGGCAGGTTTTATAACTGTGTACTTTCAAATACAAGAAGTGGGTGTTTCTAAAAAAGACAACAAACCATCTGGAACGTTATCCGTCCTTTAATTCCGTCTAAACATGAAAATTGTACGAAGCAATTTGGTAAGAAATTAGCTTAGAAATCCGAAGAGTTTGGAAATTTGTGAAAATGTGACATAAAATAACATGGAACTACCTGGTAGATGTTGCTTTAATGATGACGTAAAAACACAGAAAACACACATTTTTAGCACGTTCACTTTAGTGAATTAAAAAGGCAGAAATTAATTCTACATTTTTAATATTTGAGCAAGAAGCCTGATGCATCAGAAACGATAGAAATACAACTTTGATACAAATTTGAAACACTTGTTATGTAAAACTAATAACATTTTTGTAGGGATTGCTTGTTTAAATACCTTTCAGGTATAAATGTTTTATTTTTTTTTTCTGGCTTATTTTCCTCTTAAGATGGACATTTATCGAAAAAATAGCCTTAATTTACAGAAAATAAGGTATAGCACATTTCATACACAGAGGCAATTCAATGTGCTGTCCATTAACGAGAACAGCTTGAACATTAGAATTATGTGACAGCACAAATAAAATACACAAAATCTTTTAAAACTCAACAGAAACAGCTTTGCTTAAAGTTTTTAGTGACATCATGCCTGCAGACAATGAGGAATTTACAGTATTGGTATTGTTAGACCTTTCTGCAGCTCAATTAACAAACTTCATGACTCAGAGTGGATCTCTGGAACTGTTCTAGACTGGTTTAGATTGTAATTTTCTAGCAAAAGTTACAGTGTCTGTATAAACTGAATCATGTTAGATTCTACCGATCTGATCTGTGGAGTACCCCAAGGCTCTGTTCTGGTATCTTGGACAGCTAAGTGATACTTGATTGATCAAATTAAATACATAAATGTATTTCAGATTTAAGAATCAGGAAAAAAGACAAAGTTAAAGGAGGAACAGTTACAGTGCAGAAGGTGCAGCATAAGAAACGTTCATTCAAAAGCTGATGAACACATGAACGTTTTCAATTTTGATTTAAAAGTTCCAGGAGATGAGGCAGAATGCGGAGCAGCACCAAGCTCTTTGACAGGGATAGCCTCCTCTCTTGGGCTGTGATGTCATTTCTCCATTCAAAATAAGAGTTTTGCTATTTAAAGTCCAAGTTCACCAAAAAAAAAAATACATTTTGACTTCTTATTTTTGAAAGCTGTTGTTGTTTTAATGTCCAAGGGAGAACAGAGCACAGCTCGGCTAGTAGAAGCTAACCATTAGCATTAGCAACTTCACAACACCGCAGAACTCCTTCAGGTTTGTGTTATTTGTGGAGATAAAACATCAACGTTCCAACGCAAACGGCGTCAGTCATAAAGTTGCATTGCAGTTAGCCAATCAGATGTGAGCTGTCCCCATTTCAGGAAATAAGACTCAAATTCCTGCCGTTTTCTGCTCCAGCTAACTTTTACTTCCTGAACCGTGAGTCCCAGAGAGATCGGCTCACTAGGCATTCATTTACACTAGAGACAACTGCAGATGTGTTGGGAAAATGAGTGAACTCAGTCTTTAAAATGACTTTAGGTCATTTATTTTTTAAATGTAGCTTGAGAAATACTTTTCATGCTACCATGTCTGTAATTTTCTTATAAAAGTCAACAAATAGATCATAAAAATTACTGCTGATGAAGATATGTGTCTTAATCACCAAAGCTTGCATTTAAACTCATAATCTGTCAGTACTTGTTAGATATAATCCACATTTATCTTGTATTTTACATGATTAATTCAAGAAAAATCACAAAGAACTGCAAATAGACACCTGTATGGTGCTGCACTTTTCCCATGCTGCCCTTTTATTCCTGTTCTGTAACTGTCCTGTAGCAACTGGAAACAAAAACCTGTTTACTGAGAAGAGCTGTGTCATGTGAATGAGGGTGGATTAACACATCAACACGTGTGCACAAAATCTGACAGGCACATGAATTAGTGAAGGAAAATCTAATTTGGCACCATGTTTAAATGGCGTCTTTGATTATTCTGTTGGGATTTCAAGCTCATGGTCTCGTGTCACAGAGGGTAAAACATGTTGATGGTTTTCTGAACATCCAGGCGTTTGCCATGAGAGTCGCGCATCACCGTGGCTGCGAGCGACCAGCTGTTTGAGTCGGGATCTCAGATCAAATTAGATCAACAAATTGCTCAATCAGATGGGACAATAAACCAGAATCTGTGTCCAAATGCTGGGAAATCTTTAGAATTTCTTCCTCTTCTTCTTGGAACACAGTGACAAAGACTCCAACTTGTCCTCTTGAGACAAAGGACCTCAGTCGCACACATATGGACACATTTTTTAAAACACACACATAGACAAGTGCACCGAGGTCTGCTGTCATACACCTCTCATTAATTCCTAACTGTCAACCGGCTCCCCCTACCGTATCGGCCCCCCGAAAGGTGACAGCTTTCCAATGACTGACAAAGGCTCTTTAGGTGATACAGAAGATCCCTAGCAACCGCCGGCTTCTGTAAAGTTCCCCTCAAATGTCACTTTTGCCGCTCCGATACGTGCGCACTCACACGCCCACACACAGTATTTTTATAACAGAGGCCCGCTCTCAAGTCTTCAACCATCTTTGACACCCAGAGGCTGAGGATGTCACAGAGGCCTCAGCTCGCAAAGCTTTTAACATCCGAGGAAGATGGCGTTGCTTGACAGGGCTATTGGAGGATGCTATTGTTGCGTGTAGTTTTCCTCCCAAGTGCGAAGGGATTGCTTGTTTTTTTGTTCTGTTGTAAGAGGCAGATAAGGATGAGCGAGGAACAGAACCAAACTTTCCCTCGTGTGTCCATTCAGCTGTCAGGCGTTGAGTGGCAATGGCAAGCAGCTTTGGTGTCGATTTGCACTAGTTGGAAAAGGGTCAAGTAGAGAGAAATGTTGGCTTCTTGTATTGACTTTACTCAGCTGTCGAGGCTTATTCCAGACTGCAGTCCTACCTGTTTCCACGGGTAGTGCTGATAATAGCAGACAGAGACATGCGACGGCTGACTGGTACAACTTACCACGATACAGGAAGAGTGAAGACTCACTAGCTGTTTTTACAGGACCATAGCGTTTGCAAAACGGGATTTGCCGCCGCTCCCTGGGGAGGATACAGGCCGTTAATAAGATCAGACCGTAGCGGTAATGTGGCGCAATCGTGGCAATTTTATAAAAGATTAGATGATGGCGGCATAAAGGGGATATGGGGGCGGTCTCTGCGCTGCCGCAGACTTCCGTTTATCTTTTTATTGCGATTCAAGCCGTGATTGTTTTTTTTAACAAGTAGCTCCTAAAGGTGTCTGTCCCCATCAGTCCCTTTGCAGTCTCTAGTGATCTCAGCTTCAGCTCTAACAGAGAGGCTGCAGTGCTCCATTTTGCCATCTCAGCTGATTTTGTTCAAAGAGCAAACCTTATTTCCTGTGTTTACTTTCATTTTCAATAAATTTGCCAGCCAGAGCTCAGCAATAACTCCTCACGTCATCATGACATCTGCCTCTGTTGCGCCAGGGCGCATGCGACAGACCATTACTGCAATATTACTACAACCGAGGCGGAACGAATGCCGCAAAATTCACGCAACGCCATGCCGGCATGGTGCGTTTATAGACATACCATTGCAGTAATATTACGCTGATTTGCCAGCATGGTGTGTCTTGTAAAAAGGGCTACTGTGTTTGATGCAACAGGAAACAAAAGATGGTAGATGTTATTTTTTGTTATTTTTTTCAGGAAATAGTGAGATAGGTAAAGCTCTAAATGTCCTTTAAGACATGACTTCTTCTAAATGACATCCTTGCCTACATGTGTATCGCATTAACTTGATACACAACACAGAACTAACGCACCCAGGACGCTGTAAGAGACGGTGTTTGAGTAAAGTGAGTAAAACGCAAAGTTTTGTGGCAATTGTTGATTTTGTAAATGGTGAGTGGGACGGTCATCACTGAACAGGGAGAGCGGTGGTCCACTAATGGGTAGGTGAGCAGTTTGATCCCCAAGCCCTGCAGGTCAGGTGCTGAAGTGTCCTTGGGCAAGACACTGAACCCTGAAAGTTGCCTCCTGAGTGTGTTATAGATGGCAGCCCAGTGCTGCTCAGGGAACAGGTCAAATGTAGAGAATAGTTACTCCAAGAGGGTCAAATGAGGTGGTTCAGGCATCTGGTTAGGGTACCTCGTGGACGTGTCCCTGGTGAGGTTTTCTGGACGCGTCCAACTGGAGGGAGACCTGAAGGAAGACCCAGGACTCGCTGGAGGGACTTTGCTTTTGGCTGGCCAGGGAACACCTTGGGTTTTCCGCAGATGAGCTGGCCTAAGTAGCTGGGGAGAGTGAAGTCTGGGCCTCTACTGACTGCTACCCCCGTGACCTAGTCCCTCCAACCACCACCAGCAGGCAAGGCGGGTTACGTGTCTTGCTCAAGGACACAATAGCAGCATTATCTTGCAGTAGCAGGGATTCAACCTACAACCTAATGGTTGCTGGAACACCTGCTCTACCATACATAATTTCATTCATTTACCCTAAAAAGCAAAACAAACATATAAGGTAGACTCTTTATTTGCTCTAATTGTAATGATGGTGGCTCACAGCTTATAAAAACCCCAAATTCAAAATCTCAAACAATTTAATTATTTAGAAAAGGTTTAATATTCTAGGCACAAAGTGTCTCACTCTAATCAGCTAATGAATCCAGAACACATGCAAAGGGTTCCTGAGCCTTTAGATTCAATTCAAATTCAAATTGAAAGATACTTTATTAATCCCAGAGGGAAATTAGAGTTTCAGTACACACATTTCTGAGATCAGACATACATACATAGGCATAGACATAGGACAAGAATTGGTGACTGTGGTCATTCGCAACACGAGTCGCACTACCTTAATAGAGATCAGAGGGGTTATATGAGGATTGAGTCAGGTGGAGGAACAAAAAGGCACTTCAGAGTTACCCCCGAAAGGGAGGGCAGCTTTGCTATACAAAAAACACCTCAGACAGAAATGCAACAGACTTCAGACATTACACAACATAGGTGTCCACTAGGTGGGGAGGTAGGGTAGAGGACTCTCCTCACATCAGTGCATGCAGCCGCGATAAGCAGCTCTCGTCACCTCCGTTTGGACAGGGGAAGGAGGTATTTGGGTTAGAGAGCACAGTGACTCCTGGAACGATTCAACGGCCTTCACCGGTCTCAGTCCCGCCCAGGCTGGGATAGGGAGACAGAGTTGCCACGGCGACGGCAGCATTCCACATTCCTTCTGAGGGGGATTTATCGCTTCAGCCTCACAGGCTCAAGCGACCCAGATTCAGATAAGAACTTGTTTTGGGGCCAGACAGAGATAATTTCCTCTCTGTCTTAAAGTTCTGTTGGTCCTCAACCCCATTAAATCCAATAATGGTGTAGTTAATCAATCCCAATCCGTGCTGACCCGTCAACTCGCTCCTTGATCGAATCCGCCTTCTGTGCCAGAGTCTGAATCTCAGCCAAAGTTCCAAGCTTACGACTCATCTCGACAATTATATGAGTCTGCGCCTTCACAGCATGGTGTAATCCATCTCTGAGCTCCGGGATTGAGCCAATATTCCTTGATAGCTCATTAATTTTCTGGTAATTTTCAGTTTGGCTCAGGCCAAAAAGCAGGTAACCTGACACCAACACCACGAATATCCAGACGTCTTCAGAATCCTCTACAGACAGCTGAGAGAGACAGATCAGGTTCCACTGTTTCCAGGAGTCCATGATATGCCCAACTGGCTCTGTCCCAGAGTGGCAACCGGGAGCCCCTTCTCCCGTTCTCATTGTTGAAAGAATCTTGTCAATCGCGTTGAGAGACCAACTGACCGGGTCCATTTTTAATAATTTCCAGTTTACAGAAAAAATGCTGAAGCGCCGTCCCCTCAAAGACAGACAAAGTGCCTTGGGATATGATAGGGAGGAGAGGAGGAAAAAAGCGTCTGTACTCTCCAAAAGCCGGTGTCGGTACAGTATCTGCTCGGGTGCAAGATCGGCTCGGGATCCTTCGACTGCCGATGACGTCAATGTACGGCAAACCCACTCGGACAAAATACACTACACATCTTTATACTGTTGGAAAGAATTTAGCAGTTTCGTTATTAAAATAATGTTTCTTACAACATAAGTTTGTGTTTATAATGGCATTTGTAAAATAAAACACTATATTGTATTCATAATGTTGAACTCCTCTTTGAGCACATCCCTTGAAGGATCATAGGTATTAGCATTACCTGTGAAACTGTATTTGCAGGAAAGAAGTGTGTCCCGTTATTTAAGTATTTTGTGTTTAGAGTTTTTGACGTCTTGTCCATGCATAGTTCAGTTACGCTCATAGCTGCTAGCCAAAACTCTGGAGTTACAAGTTTTCTGGCTTTACTAAAATACCTGTCTGTACTTATTTGATTGATGGTAGTTTTACTTTCTGTTAAGACTCCAAATGTAATCATTTGGCATGTTTCTAATTCATAATTTGTAAGAATGTAATCGGTGATATTAGCATTAGCATTCCTATGGGTTTTTCCATGTATATTAGCATTGCGCTAACCACTCGCTGCCAAATTGCAGCCTTTGCGATTAGAAAATCTCCATTTGTCACATCGCAATTTAATTGCACATGAAATTGATTGTTCAGCCCTAATATACATGTAGCTCTATGCTAAAAGTGTATTTTCAAAGAGGTAATGATGGATTTCTTTGTAAAAGCTGTTCATCTTTCCAACAGAAAAATTTGCCTGGACCAACATAACGTGATAACAACGTAACGTGATTACGTAACTTCCATAAGGTTCATGTTCAGCCAATCAACTACCTTGACGTCATCAGCAGTCGAAGGACCCCGAGCCGATCTTGCATCCGAGCAGATCTTGTACCGACACCGGAAGAAGATCAGTCTCTCAGTCTAAGATGAATTACTGAAATAAATGCACCATATTCTCATTTGTCCAGTTTTAGCTGTAGATTTCACAAGTTTGATTTGGTTTGGTGCCAACTGGGCTAGCTGTGAGCGCTTTGGGATGGGAGGGCCCATTGCAGCTCACTGAGTATGATACATATATTTACATTAGTGGGGCCTGGAAATTAGCTAAATACACCAACTAAATTGGTAATTTGGCAACTCTGTTTGTTTGCATCTTCTCCTCCTACATGCACGAGTTTTCGCCGATTACTCCGGCTTCCTAAATCCAAAAACATACAGGTTATTTGAAGTCCTTACTCGTCATCTTCAGCTAATCCAGACACATGTGTTGTTTGCATTCTGCCTGATAACATCAGAAAGAAATTCTGCAAGATATAAACTTTGTTTTAGTTTGAATAAAATTCAGTTTTATTGATTTCGACGGTTTGTTTCTGCAGTTTTTATCACTCAAATGAACATTTCTGTGAGAAAGGTGGGCAGACCTTGTTACAACAGAAGTCAATGCTTTGGTTTTACAGCATTCAACTCAGAGACACTTTTTACTAATGTGGAAAATATACGAGTTAAGCTTTCCTGCTGTAATGAATCACATAACCGGTGTAGCAGTCCTCAAAAGTTCACGGTGCATAAAAAACTTAATAAGCATGGCCTTCACCTTTACAGGCCCATAAAAACTGTGAAGTTAAGCTTCATTTTTTTAATAATGTAACAAAAATAATTTATTAAGACCAGCATACGTTGGTTACAATCTCTGTGGGGAGAGATTTTAAAAAGTTGGGTTTGATATTCACACGCTCGGCCACAGAAAGGTCAATAATCATTTTTAATACGGGCTTTAATGATATTCATGTTCATAGTCACCACCTTTGAATTGGATTTTGTGGCTAGCAATTGACTGTGCTTCTGTCTAAAAATAAATCTCTGTGGGAAATACTTTTTCTGATACTTTGTTGTGAGGAGGAAAACAGACGTGTGAGGGATAACAGGATGCAGATGTCGAATCTGCTTTTCTTTTCTTGATGGTGGTCTGTAAAACAAAATATTTTCTCACATCAAATTCATAATAACTGCATTTTTCTAAAAAATTCCCAAATATATACCAAAATATATGCAATAAAGTATTTCTTGTAATTTTCCTACAAAATGGTTGATTCACCTCGAAAAGCCATCACTGTGACCTATTCAGTTTTATTCCTCAAACTTTGATCTGATTTTTTTAATTAAAGTTTTACAAACTACTTACATGTTTGGTGTGTTGAAATTAACAGTGTAAAAATTACAAATAACACTCTATGGAGGAAATGGCTTTTACAAACAGAACTGAGTGTTGTGGCCAGACTGCAAGCTTTACAATCCAAAGAGCCACGATTCACATCGGTCCACATGGCTTACACTGGTTTAGAGCCACAACTGTTACGCCGTTTTTGAGAAATATCAACGGCAGATGATCGGTTCTCTGTTTATCTCAGAATCCTGAGAATAGTGTGAGAAATCTGAGAAAAAGTCAGAACTCTTGAGATTAAAGTCAGGATTCAGACTTTTCTGAGATTAAAGATACAAATGTGAAATAATCCCAAAACAGTTTAATGTCTCGGTCATGTTGGAAGAAAGATTACATTAAAACAGATTTCCTTCTCAGAGGTTGTCAGTTTATCTCTTTTTAAAAGTGGTCAAAGGGAGCCTTTGTTTGATATCACAACCCTGCAGGGTTGTCGAGTCTGCCAGCTAACGCTGCTGTGCTTTGGATAGATCCTGAGCCAGTAAACAGGAGCTACCCAGAAGTTATTTCTTGTACCTCTATGAAGCCCTGGATTCTTTTTGTTTCACTCTAATGTTGGGTAAAGAAGGCTAGAAGCTAGCACTTAGCTAACAATGCCAGTGGTAAATTAGAAGCAAATAGTTAGCTCTAAAAATAGCTCAAACTACTTTTTCTATTACAAACAATACAAAATTACAGTAAAATGTATTTAATATCTACTTATCAACTGTGTGAGGTTCGTCTTCTGTCGTTAATTAGAATTTTCTGCTGGCAGCAGCCCTCAAACTCAGAACAGGACTGAGAGGGTCACTTTTTGTTTTGAAATTGGGCTGTAGTATCCAAACATTGCTACGTTTCATTCTTATACAGAGCTATTAAAGCTACAATTATTAAACAATATAGTATATTTTTAACAAAACAGATTACTGTCGGACACTAATGAAAGTTATTGAAAAAGAGATCCCATTTCTGATCAAATATGGATTAGTAGGGATGTGAATCTTAGAGCAACTCACGATTTGATTTGATTCAATTCAATTCCGATTCTCGGGGTGCCGATTTGATTCAGAATCGATTCTCGATTCTCAATTTAAATCGATTCACAATCAGTATTAAAAAAGAGTGTTAGCTCCAGGATGAACTACTTTGTTGTACAAGTTAGTTAAAGCTATGGGACATTTCTATTTGACTTTAAACTGGTCATGCTCCAAAAATGCAAATTTACAATGTAAAATAAAGCGATTCTAAAACTGTAAACAGAAACAATCTTTTGACCAAAAGGCAACATTTATTTTTGCTTACCTTGTAAAATATAACAAATCTGTAGTTACCCAACAGTAGCTTAGGAAGTAATACGGTCAAATACTTTTCAAGTATGTGTAGAAACAAGTTACATGAGTAATCCTGAGTACTCATTTATCAACTTAGAAAATAAATATGAGAATATCTCAAATTTCTGAGTATGGAAAAAATTACATTCAAGTGCTCTCTTATCAGCAGATTCAAACATAAATCATCTCAATTTATGGGACCACAAACATAAACGGAGTACGGACTCTCCTAACAAAGATCAAAAAAGTTCATCTCAAACCTGTAACACAACACATATTTGAGTTCTTGGAATCGATTCTGAACCTTTATAAATAAGAATCCCCATTCAGACTTGAATCGATTTTTTTCAGCACCTCTATGGATTAGTGAAATATTTTAAAATATAATATATTTGAGGATCTGCCTCAATGTCGTCTTCCTCCTCTTCATCATCATCACTGATGGCAAGATTGGCTGGCACAATAACTCTCCTCCATTTTCATAGAAATCTTAGTTTAAAACAGCACAACGTATTCAATATAGTAATTGTTCTTGTTACCATGATTATGAGGATTATGACTATAGAACTATAGATTTTACCTAAAATTATACATAATTTCTTTTACTTGTTCAAGGCGTATTTTCAAATATGGCAACTTTGATATTCATACTATGATTTCTCATTGATTTTTACATCTACAACACATGCATTGTTAGTTTTAGAGATCTGTCCGCAAACACAAGAGGAGACCGTTATTTGGTGCGTCATAGCGCCGCACTGATTGGTGGAATGGCACCATGGTGTGAACCATGAATAGCTTTATCCGTAATGATTGTTTAGGGGATAAATCTAATTCTAAGAGCCCATGAAAAGGCGCACCAACATCATTTATGATGTGAGTGGAAAAGTCTAAATACGGACAATGGCCCTATGAAGTGATAAGTAGGGAAAAAAAGAACTTGCCAGAAGAGTATTGATTATTTTCAAAGGGAAGTTGACATTTTTGGAAAATATATGTAACAGAACATAAATAGATCAGAAAAGCATCATGGTTACTTTTAGTCATTCTGTTCCGGAAATTCAATGCAATTTCTCAATGGAAAAACTGGAAAGTTGCATAATCCTGGATTTTTTATTACCTCTTTATTTAAAACAAGAGTTAGTTTTAATACTTTTTAGCCAAAGAGCCATTGTGGAAATTCCAAAGACTCACTTGTGGCTACAGATCCACAGACTGCAGACCCCTGTAGCCATTCATGTAATGTTATTCCATAAAATTCTACATCAGTAGCAATTTTGATTGACTGAACTTATGTACATATACAGGTATTTAGGTAAGTGGGTAGAAACCAAGCCCCCACAATGCGGCTCAAAAATTGAGGCCAACCCGGAAGTACCAAAAATTGCAGTTCCACCCTCATCCGCTGGGGGCTGGTGTCAGAGGCGAGCAAATCCTCATTGACTCCGATGTTAAAAATACCAATTTCACAGCAGAAATAAACATGTTTACAGCCTGGTACCAAAACATGTTTTTGGTTTAAATGATCTAGTTTACACTCATGACAACTCTGAGGGGGGTGAATTTTTTTCTCACTATTCTGTTTAAGTGTATTAAAAGCCTAAAATTCTGTATAATTAATGAGCATCAGACCCACGTGACCACAGAGCTAGCTCCGGGGAAAGGCCTCAGTAGAGCCTCGGTCTGGCTTGGCAACTGCTCCGGGATTTTGAGTCTCTGTGTTTGTGTATTCTTTTTTGGATGTTTTTTGTGCAATTGTTGGACAAAATGAATTGCTGTGGCATTAATTGCACTAATAGAGCGTCCAAGGAGTCTCCACTTCATTTTTTTCGGTAAGTAAAATTATATTTATGTATTTTAGGTCACTGCCGAGCTGAGCTTAGATTTTAACATGTACTGTTTAACCATGACATTTAAATGTAATAGGGTAAAACCCAGTGCATTTAACATAATGCTGCACTTTAGAAAATTGGTTGAAATATAACATGTTGGTGGAGCTGGGTTCCGACTATCGGCTTGTGGAGCTCTCGGGAGACCTCTGTTTTCCACCCGGTTCTCCCCTCCCCGCAGCTCGGCACATCTCTGTCTGATCGTGGCTTCTGTGTGCTGCGCGGGCTGCCGGCTTGTGGAGCTCTGGGATGGAAACCTTTCCACCCGGTTCTCCCCAGCGGCAGCTCTGCGCATCTCAGATCGCAGCGGCGCTTGTCTGCTGTGCGGCTGCTGTCTTGTGGAGCTCTCGGGAGACCTCTGTGTTCCACCCGGTTTTACCCAGCGGTCAGCCCGGCATATCTCTGACTCAGAAGCTCTGGTGTTGTGCACAGTTAACTCCGGTTGTAGCTAGGTTGCTACCTCTGTTAGCTTAGCTCCCACCTCCGCGTTAGCTTTGGGTTAGCTTCAGGTTAGCTTGTAGCTAGTTCGACCGGGTGTCGTCAGTTGATCCCAGCCTTACAACCCCACCCTCAGCTCCACCTCTCTTCCCTTTTGTGGAATTGTCTGGGCTTGACGGAACCTGTGACACGGTCAAAATGGCGGTGGTGGCCACCTCCCATTTTTCTTCAAAAACGTGTTATTGGAGCCTATGGAAACCCATTGTCCAATACTTATATGTCGATGGTAGAAACTATGCATCGTCTATTAATAAAATAGCAACTATATAGTAACCTATTACATTTGATTATGTAAATATATGGCAATATAACTAAGGGTGGGACTTATTTAAATTTTTAATCAGATTCATTATAGGTTTTGTAATTAATTATTCTTGATTAATTGCATTTTAATTGTTTCAAGACAATTCGCCCCCAATTGATTTTTTTAAAATTAAAAATAATGTTAGTGAGACACAAATGACATACCTACATTTTAAAGAGTGCATTTATGTAACCTCAAGTTATATTTGATTATTTTAGTTTCATTATAAAGGTAACCATTGTGGGAGTTGTTGGGATGTGTGTATTAGTATGTGAATTGAACTGAACACTAGGTGGCAGCAAAGCACAGCTAATATCTATATAGAGAGAGGTGTAGTGTAGAGTTCAGGGGAAGTTCTGCTTAGTTACAAGATGAATTCTGAGTGTGTTCCTGTCCCTCCTGCTGTTTTAAAGTTCATATGGATAAGGTTACTGCCTGCCGATTTTCTAATAACTAGAAAATACAACAGTAAAAAAATGTAGATTTATAATTATTTATTTCTCTTCATGAAGAGCAATTTGCCATGACTCATTTAAGTGTAGTTGTAATTGTGTTTGGAGCACATAAAAACGTTTTTTATAGTCTTGTTGCCGAGGCTTTGCTGTTTTTTTAGAGGTGCAGCTTGATGATATTTATTGGCATGTAGGGCGTAAATCTGATGCTTAACCGGCTCATGTGTTAAAAATGATTGAAGCATTATTATAATTAATTAATCATAATTAATGTTTTAAATTCCCACCTCTAAATAAAACATATATGAAAAATAAAATTGGCCCTTCCATTCTTTTTCATATCATTGACACGTGCTGTTCACTGCCTTCCTGCATCTCCAGTGTGCTTTATGCAAAACAAGCTAAAGTTAGCATGAGAGCAAGATTAAATGGACGCTGGTGCTCTTTATGCACATTAGGACCAATGAAGCCTGGGTGGTGTACGTTCTCCGATGGGCAGGTCTGGCAGCTCTGCCCACTACTTGATTTGGCCACTCCGACAACCCATCAGCCTGGTGAGGTCAAGCCCTACAGAGTGTCAGAGAGGTGGTAAGATGATCTATACCTCCAGTGCCTCTGGTTTTAACCTACTGTTTTGTTGTTTTTCTCCTTTTGTGCCAGTATCAACTTTTCCCCCATCTGCTGGGGACGTGTCTCTTATCACAGCAAGACGTTAGAGTATTAACCCTTTGTGGCTCTGCCGTGTGGATGGAGACAGTAATTATTTACAGTTCTGTTTTATTTCACTGGTGAAAATGAGGTCGTTTGTATTTTTATTGGTAGCTAAACCACTTTTTGGCTTGTTTTAGGTGTTTTATTAAGCAAGAGGTATGCATGTTGAGCTATGAGGACATGGCACAAGGACATGGACGATTACAAAATGTTCACTCTTAGGTTTATTTTCAGCCATTTATTTTGTGACTCCTAAAAAATTAGTTTCCATTTTTGGTCTGAATTTGTTCGGGTTTAGGAATCAAGACCTCTGGGTTCAGTTTAGGAAAACAGTTGATTTAAACAGCATTATTCACAAAATAATAATCCAGTTTTACTAAATTAAACGTCTTTCTAACACAAAGAACGAAAAGAGATGAGCCGTTCTGTTGTTGGTGACATCTGCTGTAATCCAGATGTTTCTCAGCCACATGTTGTGCATGCTGATTCTTCAGGCCCGTTTCATTTTATTACAGTACGGTAGTGGATGCACACAGAGCTGAAAACAGGCGTAATTCACATCTGTCAACAAATTAAAAAAATCAAGTCAAATCTCAGCTCACTCGGGTAAATTTGTGTTTCAGATCATGGGAATCAGGACGGTATGAAAGGATGGTGCTCTGCTTCTCTGTGTACCTTTGTGTCAGCGTCTTTATATGAACAATGTGTGTGTGTGTGTGTGTGTGTGTGTGTGTGTGTGTGTGTGTGTGTGTGCGCTCAGGTGGCAGATACCCTCGGTAAATCACTTCAGATCCATTTATTCAGAGGGCCTGTGTGCAGATGACACCTGCACAACGCTGCCAAAGAAGTGCCACAATGTCGACTTCGTTTGCAGCTCTGACCCTCCCTCCCTTCCCCAGCTGGTGTGTGATGGTGTGCACGCACGTCTGTTTGTGTGCAAGCATGTATTTGCTGTGCGGCATGTCTTTATTTGTGTCTATGTTCGGTAGCTCAACAGAATGTTTCTTTCCCAGAAAGGAATTCTAAGATGAAGTGCTGTGAAAAAGCAATTATCCCTCATAAATGTCTTCTTTTTGTTGCATTTTTGCCACACTTAAAAACCAAGCTCACCATTTTGGAAAATGATGTTAAGTTTTAAAGAATGCAGAGCAACGCTGAAAGCACTGCAGGCTTCACTTGGTTAAGGTGACCCAATAAAACATCTTGATGAGCCACTAAACCTTTTGGGGAAATATCATGTGGACTCATGAGATGAAAGGCGAACTTTGTGGATGCATGTGTCTCATCTGGTGTGAAACTAACCCCGTTTTTCAGGAGAAACCACCTCACAGCAACAGTCAGACACGGTGGTGGTAGTGTGATGGTCTGGGGATGCGTTGCTGCTCCGGGATCTGGATCATTCGCTGTAAAATGATGAAACCATGAATTATCTTCACTACCAGCAAATCCTGAAGGAGGATGACCCTTGCATAGGTCAGTTATGTTTTAAAAACTTCCAGTTTGTTTGAATCAAAATAATCCTGCAAAGAAGGGATGAAATTCCTCAATGGTGATGCGAGAGACTCCTAACTAGATTTCGCAAAAGGCTGATTGCAACAATTATTTGAAACAACACTTTTCATTTCTGTAGGTCATATTTGTCTCGTAAAATCTGATCGCTGATCTGAAACATTTAATTGTGACAAAGAAAAGTGGAAGAAATCGTGTTTTTACTTTAACGGCATTCTGTTGCTGCCAAGATCCTTTCAATTACTCCTTAAAACCCAGCCTCACTTGTGAGGACGAGTGGGTAATTAAATCACTTTAATGAACAAAACTGCAGCTAAAAAGGAGGAATCTTTGGTTCTTAAATAGCAAATTAATTATTAAAACGCTTGAGATCAAATTAATGTTATTTTTAGACTGGATTCCTACTTTTTGATATGACAGCTGTCTCGCTGTGTTCAAAATGAGCTCGTTTGCGTTTGTCAGTCGCACGCTGACAGTCAGTTGTGACAGTTGTAAAGTGTTCTTGAAAAAGCGCCCAACGTGGACACTCAAGGCACTCAGACGAAAGATTTTGCAGGCTGTGATGTCTGTGTGTCAAATTACTTATCTCGCTAAGCATATGCTGGCACTTCAGAATCATATACTTCAAACCCGGGATCTTTCAAAAGCGTCAAGAAAAAAAAAAGAGGACCGTCTCATTCAACACATCAGTCATGTAGCCACCAGCAAAATGAGCGAGATGTCATTTGCACTCAACCAAAAGCTGCCGGTGACATTTAAAGACACTCTTGATGACTGTTTCAATTTGGAAAGTCTGTTAATGATCTTGTCTCCGCAGCCTTTTGTGCCGTTTCTCCTTATTTTTCTGAAGATACAAGTGAATGACAAAGAGGACTTAGATGTGCACTTCAGCTGAAGCAATTGCCAATTATTGATTTGAATCTTGAAGATTATCAGTAAATCTCCACAGCTCTCATTATCCAGCTGTTGGCCTAGTTTTGGGTTTTTTGATAAAGGAGTCAGAGTCAATCCAGCTTCCCTCTAATGACGAAACATGAAACAACGATTCCTTCTGTCACGAGTTTTTGAGCGGAAAAAAAGCAAAGCAGTCGTTTGATGAGCAAAAAAATACAATTAAACCAACAACACTGACCCAGTAAAACACTGAATCCAACATGGCAGTTTTTGAGCTCAACAAATATTCCACTCGGTTCCGGTTGTAAGGGATGGCTGAACTGTTTTACTTGGTTAAATGGCCCGTTTCGCTCTTGATGTTTAAATAAACAGGAGTAAAAGGAAGAGCTGAGACTAAAAAGGGGGGCTAATTAAATTGGCGAATGTGAGTGTGAGGGTTGTAAAAACGGAAAATCAGCTGACAAAATAGAAAAATGCAGCGACGAGACACCCTTCCTGACAAAAGCAACAACCGGAAAGGAAAGTTGGGATTAAGGAGGAAACGTTCCGTTTGTGTAATTGGTGCTGCTTGAGAGGCTAAAGGAAGAGATTTACTTTTGTTTGAAAACTTTTATTAGTTCAGCTGGAAGAAGGTTTTTAAATCTTTATCTTAAACGGACTACGAGTTATCGTTCCAGAAAGAAGTCATGTTTGACCTTTGACCCATACATTGCTTCTTTCCCACTGGTTTATATAGAAGCATCAGCCGTTTACAGAGTCATGACACAACAGTTGGTTTACATGACTTTAGCTGCGTGTGTAATGCCGAGGCTCATGTTTCTTTAAGATGCTGTGCTACAAACTGGAAAGTGGGGTAGAGTCACATGATTGCACAAAATCACATGACTCCACCCCCCCATCTCACCCAGACAGTAACAAGGGAAAGACATGAGAAAATGGAGGGTGATTCGCTGGTTGGAGCAGTGGGGCAGCAGGTAGTGGCCCACAGAAACTGGGGGCAGCTAATGAATCCAGTTCAAGTCTCACTAGTCATCATCACACTGGTGAAATTACATCTCTGCATCTGACCCATTCCCATGGGGAGCGGTGAGCTGCAGCCGTGGCTGCGCTTGTGAACTATTTGGTGGTTTAAATCCCCAATCCAACCCTTCAAAGCTGAGTGTCAAGCAGGGAGGTATTGGGTCCCATTGTTAAAGTCCTTGGTACAGCCCGACCGGTTTCCAACCCTGATCTTCTGGTCCCAACGTGGACTCTACCACTAGACCACTGAGCAGGTATTTGTGAATCGTTGTCGTGGTTTTGATAGTCCGCCTGCCTCTTGAGGATTGACAAGCTTTCAACGGAATAAAGGTCAGAGGAGTTTCCAAAACATGAACCCACAATTTTGATGTTTTCTTCCTCGAACCACCGACTTCTGACTCTAACTGGGACCTCCCACTGACACCTCACCCCGGCTTTCCACCAACGCATTAGCGTTGCATAACATTCACAAAGCTTGGTACGTAAACTCAATATTTGCACTGTCCTATAAGTGGCACATTTTAGACGTATTCTAGAAGGGTAGTGTCTAGCGATGGGTACCGATTCGGTATTTTTTAAGGTACCGACCGAATTCCACAGTACCGACTGAGCACCGATTCACGTCATTTGAAACGGTGCCTCGTTTCGGTACCCATCCTTCATAACGAGAACTTGCCTAGACAGCTGCTCATTCGCAAGAGCGTTATGTCGTCGGTCGCTGCAAGCCAGTTGTAAACAGAGCAGCATGGTAGAAAGAACGCACGCTAACATTTGGGTCCACTTCACTAAATGTGATGGGTAACTGGGTGATGATGAAACCAGCGACAACGATCTAAGTGAGACATCCTCATCTTAATCTGCGCCGGTAGGTAAATAAAAAGTTTAAGATAACGTTAGCTTGATATGTTAGCTTCCGTTTCGCTAATGGTGCGTTCGCTTTCTCCTCGGAACTCCGAATTTCCGACTAGAACATGAATGCGCTCTAAAATTTGGCTTCACTTTACTAAATGTGACGGGTGATTGGGTGAAGATGAAACCAGCGACAACAATCTAAGTGTGAGGCATCATCGTTTTAATCTGCTCCTGCAGCTAAATAAACTGTTTAAGATAATGTTAGCTTGATATGTTAGCTTCCATTGCCACCATTGTAATCATCTGATGGTGCGTTCGCTTTCTCCTCGGAAATTCTAACTTCCCAGTAGGAAAAATCTAATGAAAAAGGACGGCAAAAGGAATGAAGATACACAGTAAATTTAGTTCACAGTAAAGATGTTTGCTTCAGTTTAATTATCAGCTTATAAAACTACAAGGACGATGTTAAAATACAAACAGTTGTATGTTATTTATCGCGATATTTATCAAATATTGTTATAAATTGAGAAAAATATATATTTAGTTATAAAAGAGAATTTAAATATTAAACACTCAAAAGTATCGAAAATTGGTACCGTTAAGTACCGGTATCGATTCAAATGTCAAAGGTACCCATCGCTAGATCCCTCTGCTAAACTTACACTTTGAGAGCTACACTTCCAGAACGCATCAAGCTCAGCAGTTCAGGTGGGAGCGGACAGGAAGTCGAACATGAAAGCCGTGTAAAACCTCCGATAACTTTCAAAATAAAAGACGCATGAATTTTTCCAGTTGCTTAACTAGTTAAAAGAACATGTAATTACGTAATTAAAGTAAACAGAACGCACATTAAGCTACAGACCTTTTGGACACATGCCTTCTCCTTGCTTTTTATTGTGTGAACTGCCGAAATCACGTGTCATGTCACATTTCTCTGATGATTTTGTGACTTGGCGGAACAGCTCGGTGGAATGCTTTCGGCGTGATCGCAGGCCTGAAAATCTCCCATTGGGGAGAATTCCAAAGTGAATTCCAAAGTGAAAAAAGATTCCAAAGCTTTATACATTACGCAGCACTTACACATCCGGTGGAAAGCCCAGGTCAGGTGTTGAATTCTGTTATTTGCCCAGTCCTCTACATTCACCTTTCCAACATGTTTAGCTGTAATTAGTATTTTGAGACCTATTAAAAAAACATCGTAGGTGTTTGTGGGAGAGCAGGCATAACGTTCAGCCCCAGATAGAAACTCAGTGTTCTTCTCAGTGTTACACTCATCCAATTTGACCCAGAGAGATGCAAATATATAATCACAATCTCCCCACCCCCTGCACCTCACCTTACTCACCTTTGACCTTTTGTTTAGGGACATTTATAGGCCACTGTTTGCAGCACTGCTGATTATTGTCACTGGCTGATTCTTTCCACATATCCCTCTGAAGGATCGGGTCCACCCTGACATCCACTGACACGGGTGTTGTTGACCAGTGGGGCAGGTTTGATGGAGGGAGGGCGGTGGATAGCTAATTGTTTTTACCCATTTAGCTTCATTTTTGTGCAGCTGATGGTAAAAATTTGTTTTCATTAAGAAATCTTCACTAAGAAAATCTAAATGATGCCTCATCGCCGCCCTAATGAAGCAATATCAGTCATTCTTTTTGACAGAATCACCTCAGAGCTACTCACCCTGGTCCTGCATGTTTTAGCTGTCTCCCTGCTCCAACACAACTGTATCAATGACTGAATCACCTCTTCAGCCGGTCCTCAAGTTCTTCAGAAGCCCATCAATCACCCACTGATTAACAACCAGGTGTGCTGGTGCAAAGATTGGAAAGCCCTGACCGAAAACGTTTGATCTGATTGGTTAGTGTTAGTGTTAGAGTGTTTAGGGTTCAAACTCATTTAAAATATTAAATGGTGTGTGTTTGAAACATTTAATTGTGTGTTCCGTGTTTGCGTGTTTTGTCACTGATCTGATCATTCCTTTAATACGAAACTCCTTTTCTTCCCTAAAGTTCGTAATAAGGTGGAAAGCTAGAGATGGTACATCAAAACTCGGGTGAACTTTTCAAACTGGAAACCTTTTGAAGCAATGCTATTAAGCTTGGACAAAAAGTCCTTCAAATCCACACAAAACATTGGTAAAGTCAAAGATTTTTGACATTTTTGCTGCTAAAGAAGGTTCTACAAACTGTTGCACCATGGGACTGACTGATTTCTCCCACAAAACGCATTTCTATCTTATTTTTGATCAATAAGTAATGACGTGTTCGATTCTGGGTTGTGTGTGTTTTTTTTTTTACATTTGAGGTTATAGTTGAATGTTTTTCAGGTACATAAATACCTAGAGTGGATTTTTTTTCTCACAGACTCTAAATCCAGTAATAGGATGGGCTCGGTGAACACACCAAAGAGTCAGAAGCACTCATCCAGACTCGTAGCTCCCTAGACACCAGTTTGATGGGATTTAATAGCATCTGTGGGAAGCAAACCCATTCCACAAAACCCCACGCCACAGCCCACAGGCCCAAAGTATCTGTTGCTAACATCCTTTACAAGATACTCCAGGACACCGATGTTCTCTGTTCTGATGCGTGTTTGGGTGGCTAAAGGTAAATCAGGAATCAAGGGGGTTGATTCGTTTATATAAAAATGATTTCCACATGAGTTTATTTTGAAAGGTTCTGGACATTTTTCCTTAAACATCCTCAGCTATGAGAAAAATAATGTGTTCTGATTGGACAGATGAGCTAACGGCTAGTCGCCATGGGGCCATTTTAGGGCTGGACAATGGAGAAACAAATTTATATATATATATATATATATATATATATATATATAAACACAAACACACATATATGTGTGTGTGTGTGTTTTATATATATTAATTTGTTTCTCCATTGTCCAGCCCCAAATTGGCCCCATTGCGACTAGCCGTTAGCTCATCTGTCCAATCAGAACACATCATACATGTGTATATATATATATATATATATATATATGATATCTGTAATGTTTTTCAGGACAATCCCTTCCACCTCTCCTTGCTGCGAGATCTTGTTTAAATCACATGGTCTGTGGTTAGGTTTGAGAAGGGAGGGCATGGTGACGGAGCGTGCCTGGGTCTGTGTTTTTGATTGGTTGGGAGAAAATAATGACTTTAGTATTAAGCTACCTGACAGGCTAGGATGAAAACTAAAGGAACCTTTTTATTGAAGTTTATATGGAAACCTTTTTTTTTACTCACACCACACATCTAACAATAGATAAATATTATTATGAATTATTGTCTAGTTTGCTTTAACAGAATTCCAGTTTAAAACATGTCAGCTTACTTCTGCTGCAAAATAAAAACAGAACTCTAAAATAAACGTGTTTGTTCCGGTGTAGTGTTATTTGGCCCTAATCACACTACCTGTTAGCTTATCAATCCCATCAGAACAGCTCTCTTTTCCCCAAGTTAAAGCTGTTTCACAGTTAGCTCATCAATCATTCTTAATCGTAATCGTCCACCAGGAGCAAAAATCAAAAGATCTGATCTTCTCAAGCTAAATTAAAATTTGGGCTCTTGCTAGATTGCAGGATAGAATACACACAGATAAATAATATGTGAGGAAAACACCCTATAAAGAGCAATTTATGCCTTTTCGTACGTCAACCCCCCCCCCCCCCTCCCCCAAAAAAAAATCAGTACAAAAAATAATTACAGTAATTAACTTTATTTGTGCAGATCTTTACAGAACAACAGATACGACACCACAATAACATTCAGAACATCACATATCATCAATCATCAAGCACAGAGGAATAACAACATGCAGCGTCGTGAAGCTGTTTGATGCAGGTTTTAGATGTTTTCACCACATTTAGCAATTTCTCGAAGATCTAAAAGTTCTGACTGCTTGCAGAAAATCCCCCAAAAACAGTACATTTATTAATCCAGTTGCTATTAAACTAATTTAGAGATAGACCCAACAAAGAAGAGGTAGAGATCATTCAGCAACCCAGAAATGTTGCGGTGTCTTATTTTTCTCCTGTTTTTATCCTCAGCTTTATTCCTGCAGCTCTGCTAATCAAGTCCTTATCCTAAATGAGAAAGTAACGTTGACGTCTGGACGGAAGTGGCAAAATCCAAAGATCACCCACAGCCTGGCCTGTACAGGAGCTCATATCTCAGACAATTATTAGAAAATTAGTGCTTCTATTAAATGGACTAGCTTAAAGTAGGCCTACATTAAAATCTGCTGTGGTCTCCATTAGGAATGAATGCCTTGTGAGTTGTTTTCTGTATATAAAAAGGTCTGGCGCTTCTGTTTCAGGAAGTAAAAATATTCATGAGATGCCAACATCTCACCTCTGATTGGCTAACAGCAACACGACTCTTCCACTGCCTCCATTTGCTCCGCAACATCAAAACACAACCCTGAAGAAGTTCTGCCGCGCTGTAGAGATGCTAACGCTAACAATTAGCTGCTACAAGCTGAGACGTGCTCTGCTCTCTCCTGGATGCTAAATCAATGGTACTCTGTTGAAATGACATCCATCACAATTTTCCATTAACCTTAAAAAAATGTTGAAATATGAAGAATATCTGGTTAACATGACCCGTTTTTCAGTGGACTTCACTTTTAGAGTGAAGGAGTCCTTCAGAAGCCAAACATCATCAACTGACAGGTGGCTTTAGTTTTGGCGCTGGCGGCTGAAACGATTTCCGCAGAGCTGAGGCCTTTCTCCATCAGGATGAAATCTGACAGATGAAAACGTCAAGTTAAAGGCTCGTGTTTAACAAGTTGTTTCCAAAAATTTGTCTCATAAAAGCGTTGCTTTATTAGTCTGGTTGAGGGTAGAATCGTCCTGTGATTCTCAGATCTGCCTTTAGTCAGACTAACAGCATCCAGATCAGACACAATATTCCGTTTTTGATCAGATTCTGGCCTTTTATCCAGAAATTAGCTCCTTTCTGTTAAAACCTTCTGAAGGAAGTGGAGTCAGATCCTTTCTAAAACTATCAGCCAGACTGTTTGTCTTTACAGGAGCCTCCAGTAAAACTAACTATGCTAAGTCATGCAAATTTTATGCACACCGTCAACCTACATTGTGGCCGTTCTTCATTTATTTCATAAGCTACGGCTGCAATTAGATGACAGTTGATTGAAATCATGTGCGTTTTATGATACAGTTACTTTGTTAGCGCTGACAGGACGCCGCGCGATTCGGTGACAGTATGTTTTCTTTGCACGCAGAGATTAACTGCTATTATTGACCCTGATGCAAACCAGCGGGCGATGCATTCCAGACAAACTGCTCGTGATCTCGGTGATTTGCATGCAGCGTGTCATTTACCATATTTCCTGATTATCAAGTGATTTATCCTTTATTCAAATCTGCTTTGGAAGGGGCCCGGCCGTCCTACCTTTCTGCGGAGAATTAGATACGATAGTTTGGGGTCTGCAGAGAAAAGAGGAGCCTCATCAGTTGGGACTTGCTTTGTATGTTGGATTTCTGGTTCCCCTCCTTCGGCTCGCCTTGGAAGGGAGAGGTGCAGTTGATGAATTCTTAAGCAGATCTTGCTGATAATTGTATTTCATAACTGTCACACGGAGAGGGACTGTCCGCTGAGAAGCTATTTGTGTCACCGCATCCCCTCCCGCCCCTCCCTTTTGTGTCTCTTCTTCCTCTGCAGCCTCTTCAATAAAACTCAAACCACGACAGGGATTGTTAAGTCTTACCTCAAAGATTATTAAGTCCAAATGGAGAATTTATGGGTGACACTTCATAACAATTAATCCAAGATGCTTGATTAATAAAGTTCGCTCACCTCAGCAACACCCCACCCCCCTCTCTTCTTTTTCTTCTTCGCTAGAGTTGTCCTGCTTGAGTGGGATCGTGGAGGAAGAGGAGGAAGGGTGGGGGGTGGGGGGGGGGGGCAGATGTATGGGTGGCAGGATGGTTGTCAGGGACGACATGAGTGTCATTCTTTTTGATTAATGGAGCATTGTGACCCCGCCCATTAACAACCCCCCCTCCTCTTTTTCCCAGCATGCCCACTCTCACCTCTGAGCAACCCCCCCCCCCCCCCCCCCACACACACACACACACACACACACACACCTTCTCACCAGGTAAAAATAGATGTGGGCCAAGTTATGCGCTCCGCTTGGATTTGAGAGAGAAGTGATCTGATCTGAGAAAAAGATGAGGGGAGAACAGACGTAGAAGGGATGAAAAGTGCTCATTTGGAAAAATGTAAGAAAATATGAAGAAAAAAGATCAAATTAAAGTAGAACAAACCAAAAGGAAAGGTTGTGGAGAACAGGAGGGAAAAAGAGGGATTTTAGGAGAACGTCACCTAGCTAACCTTCACATCACGTTAAGTCAGCTGAGATTAATTAGTTGAGTGAGACTGAGCAATTAGGTCAATGTGTGTGTGTGTGTGTGTGTGTGTGTGTGTGTGTGTGTGTGTGTGTTCATGCATACCTCTATCTTTAGCACTTAAAAACAAATCTTATCAGAACAAAGCCAGAAAAAGCATTGACAACCTTTTTATTTTAATAAAATATTTGCCAATGATTAAATTGTTTAAAGATTAATGTTGTTGCATTCCTAATGGTAAGTATATCAGAATACTTTTCCAGGTAAAATTGCATGCGAGGAAACAAAACTAAAGGAAACTTGAGGTTTTTAACGCTGAAGAAGCCAAACCTACGGAGAGAATGTATTTAAAATGATGTGAAGGTGTTGAGGACGAGCTCATTTAAGACTCAGCATTTAGATGACAAGAAGAGAAGAAACACGAATTTAACACTAACTCAGCCTTTTAGCGTGCTGTGACCAGGGTCATCAGAATCAGAAGGGTTTATTGCCCCATGTGTGTGAGAAATAAGCAAAACTTCAATCACAGACC